>NW_007221911.1:57882-106624 GCF_000164805.1 Carlito syrichta | reverse complement strand
GAGGGGATGGAGAGCCGGGTAGCTCTGGTCCCCGAAACAAGATGCCGCTCGCGGGATGCTGGGTTTAAGCTGGAGAGCCTGGATTCTTTGTTTCCCGTAGCCGCTTATCTGAGGAAGGGAGAGCGGGGGAGGGGGGAGAGAAGAAAAAGGGAAGGAAGGACGTCGGGAGAAAAGAGGAAGGGAGCGAGGATTCTAGGGAATCAGGTCAGCCCCCAGCTGGCTGCCGGCGCTCCTGCCTCTCTCCTCCCTCGCGTCCCCCAGCACGAGCAAAGCTCTGGGCGATGAACTACCTGCATTGCATGTTTAAAAAATTGGTCTTTGCAATGCAAAATCTTCCCTCCTGCATCACGATCCAGAAGGCTTGGGAAAGGCACACACAGGCACACACCTTAACGGGTGCTTCTTCAAAGCAGGTGGAGGGGCTTTTTCTAGATGCAAATTCCTGCAATGATTTTGGGATGTAGCTTGTCCCAGTTCCTTCTCTCTCCCCCACCCCACACACACACTAATTGAATTTCTATATTGGACAAGCGGGTGCCGGGATAAATGCATGTGTGTGTGTGTGTGTGTGTGTGTGTGTGTGTGTGTGTGTGTGTGTTTACTTAGCATAGCACTAGCTTTGCAAAATGTTTCAAGAAGATATTCGGTATGTTGATATAGGTAGATGGATAGATAGATATGCACAAGACAGAACAATGCATACAGTTAAGCGGGTGGCCAGTTAAGTGGTGAGTCTTTAAATTTAGGGAATCAAGTAATAGAACAAAGCTGGGGAAAATAATGTGAGAAAAACTAAAGTTTCTAAGCAACCTTAATAAATGGAAAGGTCATAAAAGGGTGTGAGCCAGTCCAGTCAAGAGCGCAACAGGGTAGATACTCAGCCCCGTGGTCAAGTATTCTGTGGAATATGGGGATAATCACAACACCACCAAAACCCAGAAAAGACCTGTTCCAACAGTGCTGGACAATGCTGTCTTAAAAATATGATGGCAGTGTACAATAAAGAGTGGTAGGAAAACGACATTTGTGTATGCTGGAATCTGATAGTTAACTAAACTTTATCTCATATGATAACCAATAACTTACTTCAAAAGCCTGCCCCCCAACAACATTTGTTCAGTGCTGATTTAAATGCTAAGTACTGTAAAGACTGTTTAACCTGTAGTTCCCATGGTTTAAAAATTCAATGCACCTCCCTTTTCAACGAGTAGGGGTGCATTCTTATTCCACCTTGTGTAAATGTACAGACATATGTGAATGTTTGTCCTTTGAAAGACCAAAAACAAAACAAAAAACTAAAAAAGCCCTCTTGCCATATATTTTAGAAGATTTGTCTAGCTGAATAGAAAAAGTATGCCACATTTAAGGTCATGTTTAAGGAGTGAAAGATTTGTTTACCACACACTTACAAATGCATACATAGATAAAAGAACAAGCATATTTTATAATAAGTTGAGTTTTTAAACCGGACTTGTCTGGGAATTAACCCATGCAGCGTTGCAAACTACTCTGAAAAAAAAGAGAAAAAAGATATGTCCACTAAAGTCATTTGAAAATTCATCCTCGCCGGGCTTGGTGGCTCAGCCTGTAATCCCACACCTTTGGGAGGCTGAGGTGAGTGGATTGCCGGAGCCCGCGAGTTCGAGACCTGCCTGGGCAACTTGGCGAGACCTCATCTCTACAATAAATCAAACAGTCAGCCGGGCATGGTAGTGTGTGCCTGTAATTCCGGCTACTTGGAAGGTTGAGGCGGAAGGATCGCCGGAGCCCAGCAGGTCGAGGCTGCGGTGGCCAGGAGCGGCCACTGCACTCGAGTCTGGGTGACAGAGTGAGACTCCAACTCAAAAAAAAAAAAAGAAAAGAAAAGAAAAGAAAATTCATCCTCATCTTCATCCCTAGTCTCCTAGGAGGTACTGAAGGAGATAAAGACTCCGTGATTCCTTTTTCATCCTCTCCCTCGCATTAAAAAAAAAAGTATAACATGTAGACAGGCAAAGTTACCTGCCATTGAATAATTAGTATAGATGCTAGGAAAACACACTTAGTCTGGGAATGTGAGAAATGGCATGAAATTGCCCCACCATCTATTAGTCCACCTTCTCATTTAACAGATGAAGACTTTGAGGCCAGTGAAATAATGAGGTACTTTACTAGGTTAATCTGTTATGAAGATGTGGAGTTAAGACTGCAAACACGATTTCTTTGACTGGTGTTCTTTCCACTACACAGTTATGGTACACTGGGGTGCACCCATGTGTAATCATTAGACTTTATAAACCACAGTAATTCATTCAGCAAACATTTGTGTATCTACCATATCCTGGGTGTTAGGCTAAGCACAGGCAGAAAAATACTTCTCCTGCTTTTAAGTAGCACATCACCTACTATCATTTGAAATCTTTCTCTCTGACTTTCTGAAGAGTCTTAGTCCTGTTAGAACCGCTAACATGAGCCACTGAGGGCTGATTTTCTCATACATCAATATATAGTCTCCTAAAGATGTATATTGAGTTGGAAAGAGTAGTTGGCACCACAAGGTTTTATAGACCGACCTGTCTAAGGAAGAATCAAAGAAGAGAAGCTATAGAAATTTTTAAGAGTATATTTTTCCAGGGCACTTTATTTCTGTAAACAAGAATATAATGTCATGTCATCTTTTCTTAGGGAATTAAATACCTAGAAATAGGTGTAGAGGTTGAAGTTCACATAAAACAGACCACCTCTACTGTGTGATTTTTTTTTTTTTTTTTGAGTTGGAGTCTCACTCTGTCACTCAGACTGGTGTGCAATAGCCGTTCCCGGCCACTGCAGCCTCGACCTGCTGGGCTCCGGCGATCCTTCTGCCTCAGCCTTCCAAGCAGCTGAAACTACAGGCATGTGCTACCACGTCTGCCTAATTTTTGATTTATTGTAGAGATGAGGTCTCGCCAAGCTGCCCAGGCGGGTCTCGAACCCTCAGGCTCAGGCAATCCACTCTCCTCGACCTCCCAAAGTGCTGGGATTACAGGCTGAGCTGTGTGATCTTATTTAAATGTGTTTTGCATTTAAATAAGATGGGGATAAATTCTGTGCATCTCAATCCTTATCTTTGTGTAGAAGCAAAATGAGGTAGTGATACAACAGATTTGGATTTAAGTCTCAATTCCATAATTTTCTTATTTGGAGGTGTGCTTGGACTATTCTTGTCTTCAGTTTCTTCATCAATAAAATGAGGTCAATCATCTCTACCCTCCTCACAGGTCACAGATAATATAGGTGAAAATGTTTATGCTCTTGAAAATACTATAAAATAGCAGGCTCTGTTATCTCTAATCTTGACTTTTCTCCTGAGGTACACCTTTCTATATTTAAGTACCAATGACCTCTTTCCTGGACTCTTAAAATAACTTTTGATTGCTTTTCCTGCTGTCAACCTATTCTGTACACAGCTACCAGGTTGATCTTCACTAAATCTTACTTTCATTAAGTCATTCGAGTTTTCCTTTTTCTACAGAATAAAGTTCAACCACCATGACTTGGATATTTTAAAACTCTTCTAAATCTTACACTATTTGTTCTTCTAGATAGATTGCTCACTGTGCTATTTCCCTTCCATCATACACACATCTCCCAATCAAATCAAAGCCTATTTCCTATGTTCTCTCCTCCCAGGCCATCCTGTCCACCCGTAATGCAACACTCTTCACTCTCCAGACTGTCCCATCTCTTCAGACCCATCTTCAGCTTCAGCTATGCAGTGGCGATTTCCATCCCTGTCTTCCTTAATAGCTCCATTCACTGAGCACTTATTTACATACCCACACACATACACACATATAGATACAATGACTCAGCCTATGGTCCCGGCACACGCCCTTAGGAGGGCAAGAGTCATTTCCTAAAACAATGTCTTGCATCCAGCGTTCTCATCTGCAAAACAGAAGTAATAATACATAGATTTTAGGTTGGTTGTGAGGAAGAAATGAGTTTCTGAATGTAAAGGATCTGAGATATTTTAGTCACTTGTTTGGTGCTCAATAGCGATAACCTGTACCACTATCACCTTATTCAATTATTTTGAAAAGAAAAAAAATTCAGAATCATCTTCACAAGATTTTCTCTAGTGCAGTAGCCAAAAGCAAATTAAGTAATTTACATTCCTTGTTGGTTTCCCAGGAGAAATAAGAACAGATGATTGCATATGTCCACCAAAAGGCATATACAAAAACATTCATAATGGGTTTGTTGATAATAGACAAATGATGGAAACACCCCCAAATATCTATCAGAGGGAGAACGAATAAATGCCGTATAGTCATGTAATGGAATACTACATAGCAACAAAAAATGCAACTCCATGGATGAATCTCACAGATAGAATGATAAATGAAGAAATCAACACACGAAAAGTGTGTACTCTAAGATTCTATATTTACAAACTCCAGGAGCAACTAACATTAAACTTTGGTGATGGGGGTCAGAATATATTATCTCAGGAACTAGGTTTTGACAGAAGGGATAGGAGTGTGTTTGCTGGGGTGCTGGAAATAATATAAGTAGAGGTTACATAGATGAGTATATAAGCAAAAATGTATCAGATACAACACATGTAGAACAGCCAATGAAACCTCAAATTAGATGGAAAATGGCTCAAACGGGCCCCAATCTCTGGGAGTTCTAGTTAAGCAAGTAAACAAAATGGGCTGGGACAAATGATTATTGTAGCTCAATTTCTTACTGTATATTTTTAATTTTTTTTTCCCATGGAAACTGTGATAATTTGCTCAACCACGTCCTTATCCCTATCTACCCACTTTCTTACACTGTTCTACAAGAACCTCAGCATTCAGCATATGATCTCTTGGGACAGGTTCAATGGGGCCTCTGTCTCTAGGAATCATAAGAGTAAATAACATAGCACTTGGGCAGCAATAGATTTAGGCTTTCACTGGTTCGCTTAGATATTTTATTCTAGTCAAATAGCTGGGGACCCTGTGGGACCACCATTTTCTGACATGTTTTGCAGTTTAGGCAAACAGATTCTGCAGCCTGTGAAAGAAAGGTTACACTTGTATAAGATACAAAGGAAGGAATGTAGGTGAGAAAGATGAATGTTTGGGGCTGAGGGTATGTATGCGAGGTACTACTTCTAGTTTTTCCTCATTCATTCACAGCTCAAGGCTACCAGACGGTATTTGGCCAATCCTGATGTTTGACATTCATTAAATCGTTGCATTCTTTTACTTTTTCTAGTTCTTTACAAAATCATCTCTGATGTTGCCCCTCCACTCAAGGTAACTAAACTGAGACTCTTCTCTCCCTTTCTGACTGTTTGTTCTCCCCCTCACACTTCCCTCACCACCTGACTGTGTGAATCCCCCAATTTCCTTCCCAGTTCCAACCTCCAGTTCTTTCCTTGAATTGGATTTTTTTCTTCAACTATTACTCTCCCATACTGTTGCCAAAATCTAATGTAGCATGCCAGTTAGCAGGACATATTTCCTCTTTACACCCTTAGTAGGATACTGAAAATATATAATTCACAACCTTCCAGTTAAAGTTAATATTTTCTTTCCTCCTTCCTCTTTTCTCCCCTCCCCCCTTCCCTCCCTCTCTCTACCCTCCCTCTCTCTTCCCTCCCTCTCTCTCAATTCACAGGCCCAGCAACAGCACCTGCTTCACAAAAACAAGGCTGGTCCTGTTCTGATTTCTCTGGTCCTTTAAAACCAAATGGAGAGGCACAGTCCCTCTTCCTGACACACACTGAAGTGAAAAGAGATACACAGGAGGAAAACACCACAGGCACAACAATTCCCTTTTTTGGAAGCAGGGTTTTTTGTTTGTTTTGTTTTGTTTTAACTTAATCTCTCCATAAACCGGAAGTTCTCCTCTTTGCCTTGTCTTCACAGTCCTGGTGGGGGTGCAAAATATTTCTTGATGTAGCTGTCCAGCATCTTTAAATCCGCCTCTCTCTCTACCCATCTTACTGGTGCTATCTTTTTGCCTCTCTCTGCCCTCTCTCCTCTGTATGTCTGGTGTGTGTGTGTGTGTGTGTGTGTGTGTGTGTGTGTGTGTGTGTGCGCGCGCGCGCGCGCCAAGTACTTCTCACTTGGGGGCTTATTTCTAATTAAGAAATTCAAGAGGCTAAAATGCACAAAACAACAGAATGAAACCTTAAATTAGATGGAAAATGGCTCGAATGGGTCCCAATCTCTGTGAGTTTTTAGTTAAGGAAGCAAACAAAATGGGCTGGGACAAACGATTAGTGTAACTCGGAAAGATTAGAAGAAAATGTAATTAGCTCTCCAGCTACTTCTTGTTCCTCAGCCTTCTTAGGTTCTCCAACGCCCCAGCCAGCCGTGAATTTTTTCCAAGGCTTCCTCTCCACACCATAAAGTCCCTGCTGCAAAGCCGGGAGGGTTAACCGAGCTGGCACCCCAGCCTGCCCGCCAGCCAAAGCGAGAGAGGGGAGGCGCAGAGCCCGCCCCCTGCCGGACGGCCCAGCCAATGGGCACCCGAGGGGAGTGTGGCGCCGCGTCCTATTGGCTGCCAACCTACGTGCATAAGAAAGAAAGAGAGAGGCAGGCAGGGCAGCATTGTTATCTTAAGACACTCATCTGGTGTCTGAGTCTGCAGGTGACACTGCTTAGGTACGAGCTCAGAGTGGCAGCAGGGACGCGCGGGGCTGCAGCTCTGGGATGCGACCCGCCTACCCGGCGAGCCGCGCCTCCGCCGAGCCCGGAGTACCCCGTTAGGACTTGCCCGGGGAATGTGCACCTGCCGCGCGCTCCGAGGGCAGGGGCTGGGCTGCGGGCAGCTTGGGCAGCGGGGAAGCCGGAGGAACTGCCTCTGCCCATGTGCAAGGCAGTGATCTCAGGGGACAGAGAGGGCGGGTGAGTCTCTCCAGAGTTGCAAAGAAAGCCGGGTCTCGGGTCTCTCCTAGGCGGAGGCACCGGGGACTCCCCAGGCGGCGTTCTGCACTTTCCTGACCTCTCCCACCCCCAGCGCGCCCGGGTCCGGCGCCGAATCCCCACTTCGGAGATGCTCCGGGTGACCCGGAGCCCGGCTGCTCGGCGGGGAGGCGGCGGGCCAGCGGTCTAACGGCGGCGGCGGCGGCACCAGCAAGGCGGGGAGCAGGAGATTTTGAAAAGAGACATCCTCTCCCTCTCGCCCGCTGAGGTGGGGGTGGGGGGGGCATTCGCGTTTCCCCAAATGAGAAAGAGCCACAAGAAATCATGAAGTAAAAACTTTGGAAGGCTGCCACTGGAGATGTTGTACAAAAACCTGGAATCTTTTAGGAGTCTCCTCCCAGTCGTTGAAGGTTTGGGAAGCAGCTGATACAGCCGGAGGGCTCCTGCACGGATTCAAGGTAACAGTGCAGGGTTTCGGGAATTTTTCCGTCGCCCCTTCTCATTGTCCTTTTGGTGTGTCTGTCGGGGAGGGGATAGCTTTGCTCTCATTCATCCCTCCTGCCCCGCCGCCTGGCACTTGCAGGCGAAGGGAAGGATGCCGTCCGCCTCTCTTGCCCAGCTGTGGACTTTGGGGTTTAGCTTGAGATCGCTCTAGTATTGCATCCTGGTGTTGCTTGGTATCACAGGGCTCGGGCACTCTGCCTGACCTATATTGCTTTTGCCTGGTTTAAGTCCTTAAAGTTAGTGCAACTCCCATTAGCTTCAGAAAATTCAATAGGGCTGCATAATTGCAGAAGATGATGAGGACTTCTGCCTGCCCAGCCGATGCTGGGAGGTTCACTAGGTTTGGGAAAGACCCTGGAAGAGCCGAGGTCGTGATGCAAGAGGCATCTATATTCACATGTTCATAGAGCCCTGTGGCATGTTTCCTATGCACAGGCAGCCAGGAAAATAAAATTCCAAAGAGTGAAGCCTGTGGGTTGCAAATAGTCTCCCCAGGGTGGTGGCAGAAGCCCATTGATTGAGTTCAGCCTGGCAGAGCACTGGAGATGCTAGGGAAGATCATTGCTGTGCTGAGAGGAGGGGTGTGCTGGTGTCATCTAGCCCATCTCTCTCCCTGTTTCTGTGGTCATCTGGGTACACAGTCAAATGCTGCCTGCGGGGTGTATGTGGTGTGTGTGTGTGTGTGTGTGTGTGTGTTCATGCGTGTGGGCTCACAGCTGTACGCAGGAAGCAGGCTGCCCACACAGAAGGACCAAGCGTGTCCAGCACTCTGGTCAGGCCACAGATGCCCGGAGAGTGCCTACCTAGTGAAAGCATGAACTTGTGAGCTGCTGTTCTAGCCCAGAGGAGTTTCCTCCTTGCCCAGCAGTCCCTCTGCATGGTACATATTTATCCAGGGTATATAGACCTAAGCCAAATATTAACTAATATTCAAGCTAATGCACTGTAACGGGATGGAACAGACCCCTCTGTAAAGAACCGTGTGTGTGCTCTTCCTTGCCCTGAGAGCAGGGTGCCATGAGCAGAAACAAATGTTTTGTTAACAGAATAACAATTATAAAATGCCAGGCTTATAGCTGGGCAATCTGGGCCTTATCCAGCAGGGACAGTGACATGTCTGCACAGACCAATCAGAAGGATAAAAGACGTATTGGAAGTCGAGTGTTCCTGCCTCTACATTTCACTAGACATGTGCATGTCGAAGTGACTCTCTCTCTGACCGTGCTCTCTCAAATACATGAAATGTTAGTATTAACCAGGCAACTAAAGTGTTTTACCAAATCCCCTGGGGGGCAGTCTGAGGACATCAGGCAGCAGCAAAGTGATGCTGGAGTTTGTGTGCTTTCCTTCCTGACTTCACACGGTTGTGTGTGTGTTATTTGTTTAAGGCACAGCCTTGTGGAGTCCCCCCTCACCAAGAATAAGTTGCTTTGCAGCACTGAGGGCATGACCAAGCACTGCTGCCACAATGATCCTGTCTGATACTATAGCTGTTGCCTACTCTGGGGAAAGGGGCATATCTTGCTTCTTTGAGGTGGGCTGTAATTTGAAAAGGGGCAGAGTGTGTATACTGTGAACTGTTTGAGGGGAAGGAAGCAAATGTCAGTCTTTTCTGCTGATGGGTAGCTGGTTTCCAAGGGTTCCACAGTTGGGCTGCAGCCACAGAGAAGACGGAGGCATCCTTGGCTCCTATCTCCCACTCCTCACCAAAAACGGAGCTGGCTTTGTCTCCCAGGATGGAATGATGTGTGTGCTGCAGTGTGGGCACACGAAAGGAGGTGAGGAGGAAAGGACTGGGGAGGAAGGAAGGTTCCTGCTCTGCTGACACTGGGCTGGTTTCAAAGATGGGGAGCATCTTCTCTTCTCAAAGTCATCTTCTGGGTGCTCCTTTCTGGCTGCCTGGCAGGTTGTTTACTGAGCAAGGCCAAAGGGCAAAGAACATCCCTGCGTCATCAACTCCTCCTGATCCCCTTTCCCAAGACATAGGCTGGCCACCAGGGAACATCGCATAAAAAAGATACCCTCCTCTGAGATGTTGCTCCAAAATCCCTCCCCAGCTCACAAACAAGAGGTAATCTAGAGGGACTTGAGACATCTGCGTGGGCACTTTCTGCTGACTGAGATGCTTAGTGCTGAGGTTTCCCGGTTAGTGTTTTGTTTTCCCCCAATGCGCAGTGTATTTTTGGTGATTCAACTCTTTCCCTTAAATAATAAGACCTTGTATACATTTTATAATGGCATCCTCTTCCAAAGAGCTGGGAGCACTTTCCAGAGCTCATCTAATTAATCCTCACATGACTTATTGTCTCATTTATCTTTGATTACCCCAAGAAGTAGAGCTAGAATGATTTCAGCTTTCTTGGAAAAGGGAGGGCAGAGAACCTGAGAGAGAGGAACTGATTTGCATGGAGTCATACAGCATTTAAGGGAAACTGTGGAATGAGACCTGGGTCTCACTGCTCCTGAACCAACCCCAGACTCCACAGGCTTCTTCCAAGGAATGACTTATTCTTACTAATTATTACCTGATTTAGTTGTTTCTGTAATGTACATGGATGGGAAGGTTACAGTAATACAGGGCCTTTCCTCTGGCACTAAACTGAGGACTGTGAAGGATAAAGGTCCTATAAGGCTTTTTCTTTGCCCTCAATGAGCTTACAGTCTAGTTAGGAAACTAGGCTTACATCTGGGAAAAGAGAAATGACAATGTAAGTTCTAAACAGCAGTTCAATACAAGAGAAGTCACAAAGCTGACCTAATTAATCTGCAATTGATTTGCACAGATAAGAGGAGCTTTCAGTATTCACAGGAGGGAGAATTTGTGTTGAACCATGAAGGCTGGGGGAGGGATTTGTTGGATAGAAAGAGTGGGAAAGGGGGTTCAAGCTGATAGAAATGTTAACTGTAGCTCAGTCAGAAGGCTGGAAATTTCAGGGTTTGCATGATTCCTTGAGGTTTACCCCCTCCCTCCAGGCCACTTCTCTCATTGCATCCTGGAAATACCATAAACCTAGTTTAATCATCTTAAACATATATTCCTAGAGGAAGTTGCCCTAGGACCTAGGCAGAGGGCTCTGAAATGTTAGGCATCTCATTAGGCATTGAAAATTACCTGGCTTTCCACATACCCTCAAGTCTAATCTATATACTATGGGAAAAATATCACTCAAGGTCAAAGAGCTTATCAACATCACATCCAAAAATATGAATGAGGATGTTGGGGGAATGAATGCAAATTTCAAGAGAACATGAGAATATCTTCTCATATTTTAGAATCAGAATTTCCTAAGAGTCTTGATTTTTCTCCATTTCCTATTTCCCCACCCAAATGTTCCTCCTGGGGTTTACTTAGAGTCGGCAAAATGCCAAAGCCCTTAGGCATTTAGCATTGAGCAGGAGATTTTCAATCTTAAGATTCTTGAGCATGCCATGTACATAACCTCTTGTCTCCCCTTCTCTTTCCCTTTTAATAAAACATATGCTGTAGCAGTCACAAAGGAGGAGACCACGAAAAAGCAGGGGCGGGAGGGGCGGTGTGGTGTTGCCCGCAGCTGTACCACAGGGCCCTGTGCTTGCTCAGCTGAGCAGGAGAGGGGAGAGGCTTCCTGCCAGCCTGGGCATCACCAAGGAAGGGTCCACCAGGAGACAGCTGGGACCAGCCAGCCACACATGTTTGCTCCAGCAGTGGTATCTCTCGCAGAGGAAAGGTCAAGGCAAAGCATAGTCCTCTATTCATTGTTCTTTACATGTTGGAGACACATGGGAACACAACCCCCTATTCATTGGTCTTGACATGATGTAAGTCCTTGGTTGCTTCGGTGTCCACATTCCAACATGGAGGAAGGTCCTATTGGGCATGAGAGTGAAATGACTGGCCTAAAGTCACACCATAATTGCTCTCAGGTCAAAAGAAAAATCCCAATCTTTGCTTGCTTATTCCCAAAAGATTATTCTGAAAATAGGTCTCAAAGGACATTTACTTTCTCTTGAAAATCCTTTCCTAGACCTTGCTGCTACACTTGTTTCTTGTGTTAAATGACTTTGCAGCTGGATTGTGGGTATGAACCCTTTTCTTTTTACTATTCAGAAGCATCTACTATCATGTTTGGGGCCTGAGGTAGCAATCCGGGCCCATGGTCATGTAATTAGTGGTTCTGCATGCAAATCTCTTCTATTTGGAGGTGAAGAGATGGGCAGCTCAGCTGTGCTTCAGACTGGGAGCTGAGATGGACTGGTCTTGTCTGGCTAGTTAGGATGTAGGTTGGCTCCTCTTTAAATTGTTCTGTGCCTGAGCCCGTGGGTTCGAGACCCACCTGGGCAACTTTGCGAGACCTCATCTCTACAATAAATCAAAAAATGAGCCGGGTGTGGTAGCCGGGTGTGGTAGTTCCAGCTACTCGGAAGGCTGAGGTGGAAAGATCGCCAGAGCCCAGCAGGTCGAGGCTGTGGTGGCCGGGAGTGGCCACTACACTCCAGTCTGGGTGACAGAGTAAGACTCCAACTCAAAAAAAATAATTGTTGTTCTGCCTTGCAGAGTGAAGTAAAGGTGAGTATCATCATGACAGCATAGGATCAGCAACAACCAGCCCCATCATTCCTTTTACTGAGGCTCATGTGAAATGTAGACATATCTTGGGTGCTGGACTGGGCAAAGGAGACACACAATCTGATACCTCACAGGACTTAGCCATAACTCACACTGCCAGTATGGCAGCCACTAGCCACAGGTGGCTCTTGAGCATTTGAAATTTGTGCTGCAAATGTAAAACACACATTGGATTTTGAAGATTTGGTTTTAACGAAAGGAATGTAAAATCTCTCATCAATCATTTTTTATATTCCTTATATGTTAAAATTATAATATTCTAAATATATTGGGTTAGATAAACTACATTAAGACCAGTTTCATCCATCTCTTTTTTTAACTTTTTAATGTGACTACTAGAAAAGTTAAAATTATATATGTGGCTGGTATTATCTTTCTTTTGGACAGTGCTGGTCCATGGCCTACAGAGTAGTGACAGGTTAATGGGGGAGAAAGGCGAGAGGCATGAGATCAGAGGGACCAGAGACATCACAAGAGAGAGAACATGAAAGGAGGGGCCAGGAGCAGCCCAAAGTGAGCCTCTGGGCATGCAGTTCTAAGATTTAAAGTCAAGAAAGGCACAAATAGCTTACATTGCCCTATATTTATTTGAGGAGGAACCTCATTAACTGTGATTCAGCCCACCCAAAGCCTTTGGGAAGCATCACAGCTCTCAGCTCACATGCAAAGAATGAGCAGGTGGGAGGCTTGGTAATTTTATCCTGATATTTGCGAGTTTTTGCCTGACAGTAGAAATAACCAAGTAACTGATCTTTAGTGTCTCACTCAAAAGTGTGAGGACACAACAGTTGGGATCAGCTGGGAGTGTTGTATTTTCAAATTCCCTGCATTCTTGTCATCTCCACCACACTGAGAGCCTTCCTTGGGAGAGCTTTCTTTTTTTAACCTAGACATGTTGATCATGTGGTAGGGAGAAAGAAAAGTCAAGGCTGTTGATTAAAGATTATTCTGTGAACATATCAAGAAGAAAACTGAAAAGATTTGAATTTTATAACTTATCCATTCTTATTATGTTATTATCATTATTTGTTGCATTAAGACTTGGCCATAGCTTGAACTCCAGCACATTTGCTTGGCCTTCTAGAGTTCACAAAATGTTTTCACAGGATTTATCTCACTTGATTCTTACAAAACCCTTGTGAGGTGGTTATTATCTTCATTCAAGTCTCCTCATGCTCTGCCCCAAATTATCTTTTGTACCATACTGTCTAATCCTTCTTTTTAGATGTACTTCATTCCGTTTTGATTTGCTTAATCAAACTGATCTACTTACTGTTCTTAAATACTAACCATGTAGAAGAGGGATCATTGCCTCCTTATCCTCAGTGTCATCATCTACAAAAAGAAAAAGCATAATGCCCCATCTCTCAAAGGGTTGTTCCAAATGTTAAATAAGGTAAAATAGTACATAAGTTGCCAAACATAGTTTCAGACATGTTATAGATGCTCAACAAATATTGACATCTTTTTTTAGATTAGGAAATATAGTTTATTTAGAAAGTAAATTAAAGCGAGAGAGTGGAGATTCACCTCCCCAAGGTAGGGGAGGGGGCCAAAGCCAGGAAACATGGTGGCAGCCATAGTCCCAGGAGTGCATGACCACGTCAGAGTCTAGTAAGGCAATGGCCAAATGTTAACATCTTTTCCTACTAAAAGTCTTCACTTTTAGATCCCCAAGATGAAGGTGTCCAGAGCTGAACTCATTTCACCAATTCAGATCCCACACCATGCCTTTCCCCAAATTTCCTGCTTTGGTTAATGGCACAATCTGTCCTCCAGAGGCAAAATGGAGATTTGTGGATTGTCCTTATCTCCCCTTTCCCTCACTTCCCCCCACGTCCAATCCATCCTCCAGGTCTGGCAGGGTAGCCCTCCTAAGGACTTCTCAAAGCCACCACTCCTCCTAACCCCTCCTGATGCCAGGCTTCCTCACTAGCACCTTCCCAGAACTTGGTCTCCCCATCTCCTCTCTGGAAGACTATCCAGTCCAGTTTCTTCCCTAAAGCCAACATGGTCTTTCAAGAAGGTACGTTTGACTATGTTTTCCTCTTACTATAATCCTCCAGGGACTCCCCCATGAATAGAAGAGATTCAAGTTTCTATTTTTAATGTATGTATGTATGTATGTATGTATTTTTGAGTCAGGGGCTCACTCTGTTGCCTAGACTGGAGTACAGTGGCATGATCACAGCTCACCACAGTCTCAACCTCCTGGGCTCAGGCAATCCTCCTGTCTCACCCTCCCAAGGGACTACAGGCATGCACTACCATGCCCAGTTGATTCTTTGAGGAATCCAAGCTTCTTATCATGACACACAGCAGCTCCTTTAGGAGTGGGCCCAAAAGCCTCTCTGTGCCTTCCTGCCCATTCCCCCTTCTCATGGCAGCGACAGGAAACACCAGGCAACACCCTCAGCACGCTGGAGCCTTAGGGTGTGCTGGGCTGCTCTGCAGAACATTCCTCTGTCCTATTACTTGCTTCCTGAAGGGTTCCTGAGCTCCCAGACTCTGTAAATAGTATCCCTCTGTGAAGGCTTCTCTGGGACTCTGGGACAGAATCAAATGCCTCCCCCCCTCTACTCCTACACATCCTGCTCAAGCTCTGTTTTTGCACTGTACTTACTGCTCTGTTATGATTTGTTTACATGGCTACCTCCTGTACTAAGCAGCAGGCATGGGATTGGGCTTCTAAGACATATTTCTCTGAAAATATTGATTGTGTATATCGAGTATATTATTATGAGTGTGTAGTGCTGGGTTGTATTCTTAGGTGCTGAGGATTCGGCAAAGAACAACACAGATTAAAAACCCTGCTCTCAAGTTGCTTCCATTCTAGAGAGAAGATATGCCGACAATCATGATAATAATGGTTACTATGGGCATAACTCATAATAGCTAACACTTTCATAGTACTTGAATGTCGGGCACTGTTCTGAAGGCTTTGCACACATTAACTCATTTGATCCTATAAAGTAAGTAGGTTCATTGGTTCCATTTTATAGATAATGAATTGGAGGCCCAGAGAGGTTAAACAACTCATCCAAGGCCAAACAGCTAGTAAGTGGGAGAGGAAAGAGAAGTGACAGGTGGTGGAATGCCAAGCATCCAGGCCTGCTCCAATCAGAGAGCTCCCCTTTTATCTGCTTTATATATTGGGGTTCTAGGTAAGGGTTTATTGATTAGTCCTCTGCTTTTTTGAGAGGTTAAAACTACTGCAAATATGTCCTTGTATCACTCAGGGAAACCTTTTCCTCCAAGCTCAAGGGTATTCAACACTGTTGATAATTTTCAATCACTCTCTTTAATCTCTATAATTTTTGTGCAAGATAAGGTATTATCTCCATTTTACTAGGTGGAAACACTGAAGCTCATAGAGGTCATGCATAGCTAAGGTCATACAGTTGGCAAGTGACCAAGACCAGATAGATTAAGGCCCAGGTTTGTCTGATCCAGAAGTCAGGGGCCTTTTCTCCCCAACTCACGGACCCTCAGAGCTTCCCAAGGTGGAAGGCAGAGGGCATGACACAGGGACAAGGGCCCCGAGTCAGCTCCTTCACCCCTCTGCCCTTGTCTTCATCAGTTTCAGTGTACAAAACAGGAATGGTACTTACTTCTAAGGTTGTAATAGAAATTAAATGCAATAATATAAGTAAGAATAAATCTAGTACAATATTTAACATAAATAGGCTTGAATGTGTATTAAATATAAATAACTTGTCCCACCCAAGTTTCATCTGCTCTCCAAATCATTTCTTTAAACTTTTGTTATGAGAAATATTTATAGAGAAGATAAACATGGATGTATGTGTATATATGTAGTATGTGTGTGTGTGTGTATGTATAGATATGAAATTATAGAGCACACTGCCACCCAGGTCAAGAAACAGAACATCGTCAGTATCTCAGAATCATCCCCCTCTCCAGGCCCCTCTCTGATCAAATTCCCATTTCTCCCTTCAGTCTGATTCACTTCTCATCTTGTTAAAAAATAATTTTCTTTTCCCCTTTTGCTCATACCTCTGGGTTGTTCCAGCCCCTTTGCTATGCCTCTGCCTGTCACTTCATTGAAGTTCTGAGTGACACGCTGTTCACAGGAGAGAAGTGAAATAAAGTGATCCAGCAAAAGCAAGGCTGTGTGTGGTGTGTGTGTGTGTGTGTGTGTGTGTGTGTGTGTGTGTCCATGCTCCCTACTCTTTTAGAAAGCAGCAAACTGGACACTTGTGAACTATGTCTTAACCCACTAGAACAAGTGGGGGAGAGGTCTGGGCATATTTGTGTCCCCAAGACCACTAGGCCAATGTCCAGTGCCTCCAGCACCAAGGAGAGAAAATCACAGCATGTGTGCCTTGGTTAAGCACAGTAAGCAAGTTCAAAACACACTGAAAACCACCACCCTACAGAAGTCCTTTAAACAGCAACACTTGCGATTCACTTAAAATCACAGGTGACATACTAAAATTGATTTTAAAATGTAAGACTTTCACCAACCCAGACACATTCATGAAGTTCAGTGAGATTAGAACCCATTACTTTTGTTCTCAACAACTGAAAATGCATGAAGTTCGGTGTCTGTGAATGAACCTGAACACCTGCAGCTGAAAGACCTCACTAAACTCTAATAACTCCCTCTGACGTAGATACTATTATTCCCATTTTTAAAATGAGTCTAAAATGAGTCTAAATAGGTACAGAGAGATTAAGTCAATTATCCACGACCTAACAGCTAGTAAGTAGTGGTGCTGGGATTCAAACCTATGTCATAGGATGAATTAGAGAGCCAGAATTTTGCCACCAACCCCTGCAGCCCCATCAGCAGTGGATTGGGAGTAATATTACCTCTCTCTAAGTTTCCTATTTTTGTCCAGTACCCTTCAGTTGTGAGGTTTTCTCCTGTTTCCTTGGGGCACTCAAGTCTCCCAGATCAAAGGGGATGTGGTCCTCTCTCGTGCTTCTTCTCAGGCTCAGCCTAGGTGGCAGGGGAAGCAGGTGCTTTGGGCCTACTCTGTCCCTCACTCTCGGGCTTTGTGTCGCATCCTGAGCTCGGCGCTTCTGGACAGAGACCCCGAAGATTCCTGCTCAGCTCAGCTGTAGTCGGGTAGCCCAAGAATGGGGCTGCTGGGGAAGTCCTCGGAATCCCCGTGGGGTGCAGAAATGCCTAAGCGCTGGGTAAGACCTGCGAGGCAGCCATATCTACCTTCCTCTCGCTCCGTGCTCAGCCATGTAGCACAAATACGCGGTCTAGGGTGCAGGGCAGGTAAAGGAGGCGTGCTCGGCGGGGGTAGGGTCCTCGGAGACGTCCCTGCATGCGCCCCTTCCGCAATCCTCGACCTTCGGGATGCGCGCCCGGAAGGCGAACAGAACAAGGTCAGCATCTTCGTGAAGCCTTGTGGCACTGGAGACCCCTAGAGGCCAAAAGTTGTGTTGCAAGCCCCCCGGTCGCGAGACCAGGCAAGCTTCCCGCCCTGGTACCTTTCCAAAAAACCCTTGCCTGTAAGTAGACTCCCGGCAAGCTCCGGGGGACAACAGGGACCTGCGTGTGCGGGTGCGTGGGTGGAGAAAGAGTGGGGAGAGACAGTCACCTCTAGAAACAATCCTATCTGGAACTAAACGGATTAACCCTGACCCCATCCCTTCCTCCCTGACCCACCCATACTCCCCTGTCTTCCAGGCCGCTGGCATCTCACTCAGCTCCGCCAGCAGCCCAGAGACTGCCATCCTTGGCAACTCCCCACCACCTCCATCGAGATCATATCTCTCCCTGGGGACCCTTCACACCTCTCCGTAACCTGATCAACTAATTTGTGCTAAGATATTAATGACTAATAATGATTTAATGTGCTGCCCTCCCAATTAACACTGATTCATTTCAGAAGAGAAATTCACAGATTTTTAACCAAGTGAGAGACTGGTGGTTTTTCTCCCTTCTGAGAGGAATTGTAGGCCCCTCAAAATGAACTGTACAGACAGCTGATGATTCGACATCTATGCTGCATCACCTTTGATCTTAGCAATGTTTTGGAGGCATTTTACAAGGGCTCAGGCAGAACTGCCCAGAGAAGGCTGCTCTGATCCACAGTCCTTAAAGAGCCTTAAATTAAGAGAAGAAACCTAATGTCTCCATATCGTGTCCCTAAATGTCTAATAGCTTTTCACTCACACAGTAGATGACCCAGTGGTTGAAGAAGAGATTCAGGGATGATGGACTTGGGTTTAAGTCTTTGTCAGACTCTGCTATGTTCTACCCATGTGAACCTGCCAAGTTCCTTTACAACAGAAGTCTCAATGTCCACCTGTATAGAATGGATATGGTAAAATTCGCATCACTGGATTGTTTTAAGCATAAAATGAAATAATACAGAATTAGCACTTACCATAATGTCTGGTGTATAGAGTGCTCAATACATGACAGTTCTTTCTCCTTAATCTTATTTTTATTTTTTATTATTTTTGCCCTGTCTCAAATTTTCAGTGCAAGGCAACCCACAAATGCTATATTTATTTCTATTTTACCAGCAGGGTGAAGCAATTCAGCCTCCTAGGCGTGGTTGGTTTGGTAATGAACTAGATTTTTTTCCAGGTGACAGCGCTGTAGGAGTTTTTTTGTTTTTTTTTTCTCTGTCTCTCTGTTTGGTTTCCTTAAATGTATCTCACAAATGCAGTGAGCAAAATGAATTTGGCAGTGACTTAAAAAGACTTAATGCATTTTGGAAAGAAAAAAAGCCACAACAAAAACTGGTTTGTTTTTGTGATATATGGTTCATGTGATATGACAAAAATCCATTTTTATGCTTAGGAAAATTGGCTAATTTTAAAACAATTGACATATACCATATGCATATAGAGTAATGATAGATTTTGCTCAGGCAAACAACAGAAGAACACAGGGCCAGCAATATCTCTGTTAGGGTTCTAGTTAGTTAAATTCTCATTTGATGGCAGATGTCGCCCACCTCACATAAGAGTGACAGGGAAAAGGAACTCATGATGGCCTCGGGTGCTGGAGTCAGATATTTGATCACAAAGTTACTAAGTCTGGGACACAGACACCGCATTTTCATTAAGTCAGTGAGAAGAGACTTGGGAACCTACCTGGATAGCCTGCTTTATGTTCAAGAAAGTAAGCAGTTCTGAAGATATTCTCTGGGTAAAAGGAGTGAAGGGTGCCAAGGACTCTGATTTGGGGTGACTGCTGAGCTTTACCTGCTCATTTCCCCTGTTGGAAATATAGATAATGTTTGAACCTCAAATACTAGTTATAATGTGCTTTTGGATCTCTGGTTTAAGATTTTGCATAAATCACACTGGTAAGGAAATCCATATATCTTTAATTACTGCTAGTTAGGGCAAAGAGGTCACCTATGAAAATAAGATGCTACAAAGACTGCACATGAAATTAGAAGTGATTAAGAAAAGTTTAAGAAAGAGACAAGCACTCTGCTATCTCCATGTCCTTTCACTTTGCAGTTTTCAGGGCACCTCGGCTAGATACCCAGACCCTTCCAGGCTAATGGTATGCAATCTACTTGACTCAAAAAACCAATTTGGCTTTTGATTTTATTTTACTTTATTTCTTTCAAGGCACGATTTAATTAGTGACTGCAGAGGAAAAAAAAGCTGAACAGCTTAGAGGAGGTTTATGGTTAGGTCTGCAGGACTCAGCAATTTGACATTCTAATCCTGTTATTTCTCACCTTAAACTGAACAGAGTCAGCAGGGTTGGGTTTTTTCTTCCTATAATTCACCTAGTTATTAGGTTTTCCCTCCCCTCACTCCTCAATCTTGCTCTTTGCTTCATCTGCTTTTTTTTTTTTTTTTTGGTCTGGTTCTCTACTACATGGTTTCCTGCCACCCTCAGTGTATAAGACAACAGACAAACAAACAGAATCAAGATCTTGGTGGCTCATTCATGAACACCATCTAGAAGAGATCTTCTCCCTAAATTTCCAGAATAAACTGCCTCTTTTCTTTTTTTTAATTTTAAAGATGTGGGGTACAAGTCAGGGTGAGGTATACAAATGTTCATTATGCAGGTACCCTTGTTGATGAGGTGTGCCCCCTCCCACCCAGCAAATTCCCACTACAGCCATCCCCACCCCTGCCCTCCCCTGGCAGTTTCCCACTAGTGCCAATTCTTTTTTTATAGTATTACGATAATTATTCAAGTTCTGCTTATAAGTGAGAACATGTGGTATTCAGTTCTTTGTTTCTGTGATAGGTCACTCAGTATTATAAATTCTACGTCTTTCTAGGTTGATGTGAAGTTCATGATTTTGTCCTCTTTATGGCTGCGTAATACTCCATCGTGTATATGTACCACTTTTTTTTTTATCTAGTCCTCTTTTGATGGGCAGCACAGTTGGTTCCATGTTTTTGCTATTGTGAACAATACTGCAATAAATATACATGTGCAGGTATCTTTTTCATTGTGTGATTTGAAGTCCTCCAGGTATATTCCCAGTAGAGGGATTGCGGGATCATATGGAAGGTTGATTTTTAGATATTTTAGGAATTGCCAAACTGTTTTCCACAGATGTTGTATTAGTTTACACTCCCACTATGTAGAAGTGTTCGCTTTTCTTTGCATTCTCTCCAGTATCTATTGTTTTTTGAGTTATTGATGATGGCCACCCTGACTGGAGTTAGGTGATATCTCAGTGTGGTTTTAATTTGCATTTCTTTGATGACTAGTGAGGCTGAGCATTTTTTCATGTATCTGTTGGCTGCTTGTATATCTCCTTTTCAGAAGTGTCTATTCATATCTTTTGCCCACTTTGTAATGGGTTGTTTGTTTGTTTTTCTTTTCAGCATGTTTGAGTTTCTTGTAGATCCTAGATGTTAGGGCTTTGTCAGATATACAGTTGGCAAATATTTTTTCCCAGTCTATGGGCTGTCTCCCCGCTTTCTTGACGGTTTCTTTGACTTTGCAGAAGCTTGTCAGTTTGATGAGGTCCCACTTGTCTATCTTATCTCTTATGGCATGAGCACTTGGGGTTTTTCTCAGGAATTGGCTGCCAGTTCCCACTTTCATAAGGGTATCTCCTGCATTTTCTAAGAATCTTATAGATTGAGATTTTACGTTTAGGTCTTTGATCCATTTAGAGTTGATTTTTGTGTATGGTGATAGGCAGGGGTGTTGTTTTAATCTTCTGCATGTGGTCAGCCAGTTTTCCCAGCACCATTTACTGAATATGTTCTCCTCTCCCCACTGGTTGTTGGTGGAGGATTTGTTGAGATGAGTAGGTTGAGAAATTGAGGTTTTGCTTCTGGAATCTCTATCCTGTTCCATTGGTCTATATGCCTGTTCTTGTACTAATACCAGACTGTTTTGATTATTGTAGCTTTATAATGAAGTTTAAAGATTGGGAGTGTGATACCTCCCCCCACTTTTTTTTTTTCCTGAGAATTGTTTTGGCTATTCATGGTCATTTATGTTTCCATATGAATTCCTATATTTTTGTTTCCAGGTCTAAGAAGAATACTGCCAGTAATTTAAAGGTTATTGTGTTAAATCTGTAGATTGTCTTGAGTAGAATGGACATCTTAAAAATGTTGATTCTTCTAATTCATAGGCATGGAATATTTTTCCATTTGTTTGTGTCATTTTTGATTTCTTTGAGCAGTGTTTTTGTAGTTTTCATTGTAAAGATCTTTCATGTCTTGGATTAATAAAATGCCAATGTATTTCATTTTTTTGGTGTGGCTATTGTGAATGGGATTGTGCTTTTATTTAGGTTTCTGTTTGTTTGTAGTTGGTGTATAGAAATGTGACTGTCTTTTGCACATTGATTTTATACCCTGAGACTTTGCCAAAGTCCTTTATAAGTGCAAGGAGATTTTTGACAGATTCTCTTGGGTTTTCAAGGTATACAATCATGTCGTCTGCAAAGAGGGGTAACTTGACTTCCTCTTTTCCTATCTGGATGCCACTGATCTCCTTCTCTTGTCTGATTGCTCTAGCTAGGACTTCCAAAACTATGTTGAAAAGGAGGGATGAGAGAAGGCATCCTTGTCTTGTTCTGGTTTTCAGGGGGAAATGGTTCCAATTTCTCTCTGTTTAGCAGTATGCTGACTGTGGGTTTCTCATAGATGGCTCTTACCATTTTGAGGTATGTTCCATCTATGCCTAGATGTTTGAGGGTTTTTATCAAGAAGGGGTGCTGGATTTTATCAAAAGCTTTTTCTGTGTCTAATGATATAATCATGTGGTTTTTGTTTTTACATATGTTGATGTATTTAATTATGCTTATGGTCTTGTGAATGTTAAACCAGTCCCGCATCCCAGGAATGAAGCCTACTTGATCGTGGTGGATGATTTTTGAGATGCGTTATTGGATTCAGTTTGCTAGTATCTTATTGAGAATTTTAGCATCTATGTTTATCAAGGATATTGGCCTGTAGTTCTCTTTCTTTATTGAACCTTTGCCTGGTTTGGGTATCAAAGTGATGTTAGCTTCATGAAATGATTTGGGGAGAGTTCCATCTTTCTCAATTGCCTGGAATACTTTCACTAGGATTGGTATCAGTTCCTTCTTGTATGTTTTGTAGAATTCTGCTGGAAAGCCAACTGGTCCGGGGTTTTGTTTTTTGTTTTTTGGTTTTTTTTGGAGGTAGTTTTCTTATGATATAGTCAATTTCCTGGTTGCTATTGATCTATTTAGGATCTCAATTTCTTCTTGTTTCAACCTGGGGAGGTTATGTGATGTCAGAAAGTCCTCCGTTTCATTTAAGTTTTCGAGTTTGTTTCCATACAAATGTACATAGTAGTCTCTGATAATCTTTTGAATTTCTTTGGGGGCAATTGTGACTTGATCTTTTGCATTTCTGATTGTGTTTATTTGGGTTTTTTCTCTCTGGTTTACGATTTTGCATAAATCACACTGGTAAGGAAATCTTATTTATCATTTCAAAGAACCAGCTTTTTGTTTCATTGATATTTTATATTATCTTTTTGTTTTCTATTTCCCAAGTTTGGAGCTGCCTGTCTCTTTTGTGAGCTTGACTACTATGGTGACTTCAGTCAATGTCCTACAATGACACTGAAGCAAGAGGCTAAGTAGTATGTTTAGGTTTCTTCTTGATTATAGATTTTAAACACCTCGAAGGCAGAATCTGAGTCTTACTTATCATTGTATTCCCAGATTCCTGGCACATACCTAGCATAGGAAAACCTTTTTATGTTCCTGCAATTAAAAAGAAAGAGAGAAATAATTTTTTTTTTAAAAAAACTACCTATTGGGTATCAAAACTACCTAATAGGTAATGGGTGATGGGTTCAACAGAAGCACAGACCACACTGTCACACAGTATACTCATGTAACAAACCTGCAGATGTACCTTCCGAATTAAAAAAAAAATGTGTGTGTAGAGAAATAGCCATATTGCAAGCATTCTATAAATAGTTTTTTATTATTTAGATTAAAATGGCTATTTTTTCACATGTTGTTGCTTTTCCCAGTGATTAAACCAAAACAAAACATTGAAAACCTTATCACCTACCTCACCACACCCATCTTCATTAATATATGGGTTATTGGAAAGTTAACAAGCACCTTTCCTACTAGGGATATTTAGTATTCAGGATTTCAAATGTATACAATTGCAAAATTAGGGAAGTGTTTTCCTTTAAGGCAGTAGTTTTCAAAATTTAATGTGCACCTGGGGAGCTTGTTAAAATGCAGAATCTGCAGCCCCTCCTCCAGAGACTCTGATTCTACAGGTCTTATGTGAGGTTCAGAAAAATACATTTTAAAAAGCTGATGATATACAGACCACACTTTGAGAAATACCATTTTAAGGCAATCCAAATGAAATGTCGTCCATACTCAGTTTGGTAGAATACTACCATCCGTTAAGTGGTTAGTGGTTGCCACGTAGGAAACAAAGATTCTGTGATTAGAAAAGTTGAGGACCACGCCCCCTCATCCCCTCGTGCACATTTGAAGGTTTACAATGCACACAGCTTGTTAGAGGGGTCTGCAGTAAAGAAATATGTCTTATTTTTGTTTCACCAAATAGTTCCAAAATATCCTGACCTTGAAAGTCTTATTTGTTGTATTGGCTTATATTACCAATGGCTAGTAAATGTTTCTGAATTTGGTCTGGAAAGCACTGCCATAAGAAAGCCGGAGGCACCTATAGGACAAGGGTGACATTGCAACCCATCCATATTATTCCTGTTAAATTTCCAAAGGAGAAAATGAACAGTGTGTAGAGTTGGGGAAATCACTAGCCATGGGGGATAGCTTACAATCTGGAGAAGTATTTGTTAAAATGACCATCATTTATTAAGCCATTACTATTTACCAGGCATTATTCTATATTTTTAATATGTATTAGCTCATTTAATTATCAGAGCAGCCCTATGAGTCAGATTCTTTTTTTTAACCCCCATTTCACTGAGGAGGAAATGGAGATACTGAAAGACTAATAATTCACCAAAGATCACAGAATTAGGAAGTGGCAGAGTGAAATTTGAACTCAGGTAGTCTGCCTCCATGTCCTGCCCTGTTAACTGCTCTATCAGACAGCATCTCCTCTAGTAGGAAGGTTCTGGAAATTACCTCCAAGGAAGAATAATAGCTCCCATCAGACGCACCCTGTTCAGCAGCCACTCTGTCGCTGTCTCTGTGCCTCAGGATGCTCCTCTGCACATGAGGGCCTGTGATCATTGCCCTTTATTCATCGGAGAATTTATTATAATGACTACCTGAACCTCTGAAAGATTTTGCTGTACTTAAACACAAAATATGCTTAGCAAAACAACCTGACAAGGATGATTCATGGATAGCAATTAGGTGCAGAATTCTGTGCCTACCAAATCCCAAATTGGGTTGAAGTCCTGGCTATCCTGCTGATACCTTGATACGGAATACAGTAGCCTGGCCCTTGTCACTCTACCCCATCCTGAAGGGACAAGCTGGGCTGGATGACACAATTTTAATGTTGGCTTTTGGTAAGTTGCTTCACTTCTTTGGCCTTCAGTTTCTTAATCTTAATAGAAAAAGAGGGGAGGAGAGGCTAATGATATCTGTACTGTTGTAAGACATGCACAGACACACACACACACACACACACACACGGCTTATTCCAATGCTTGGCACAGGGGATATTTGGCCCCTTATACTGTTAGGGCCTGGGGGTGAGAGCATGCCTTTCAGTACCTTCAAAGGTGTTAATGTGGAGAGGGTTAAAGTTGTGGTCCTGGGGGATTGAGAGGGAGTTGAGGAAGATACACCTTGGCTTCCGGATCCCAGACCTCTTCCAAAATGCATGTGGAATGTGTGTCAGTAGGGTTTACAGTCCAACCAGGATTACTGGTTATTTAATTTTCTCCTTTGTAAAGAATCATGTTAGGTACAGACATATCCCACTGGGAAACTCTGCATCTTCTTCATTAACGAAAGCTGAAGAAGTATCATGTTGCACTGAGGGAGACTTTCTCAAAGAACAGGCATGCTCTGGGTATCATTTTGGATGCTCCACAAATGTGTAATAAAGAGTATGCCCCTTTTAAGATCTATAAACTGAGATTTAGGCTGGTTTTTATTTGGCTTGAGGTTATATAAGTGGGAGAAGCAGAGACTGAACCCAAGTTAGATGTGTCTAACTGCAACTCCTAATTCTTCCTCTCAACCACTTAGGAAACTTGTAAGGAGAAGAGGAGGCAGGAGGGATACTTTTCAATGATAGACGCCTAGAGAAAGCTGCTTAAAATTCTACTGGGATGTTTGGAAATCAGCTTTCCCAGTGCTCCCTCCCCTCCGTGGCTTCCCTAAGTTGACTGTTTCCTGCTTTAGTGTGTTGTACTCATATCACAATGGAAAATGCATCCAGGCTGACTGACCTACCATCAGCCACCCAGAGAGGTATTTGCTCTTGGTCCTCCACTACTTTTTCTGCATTTCTGCTTGCTCCTCTGGGCCCGAGACCCCTTGGCAACAATGAAGTTGAGCGGGAAATTCTTCATTCCCAAACTAAGTATTTGTAAGTATAGCAAAATGAGTTCTCCTGCCATTATTCTGTGGATCAGATCTCACACATCATGAGCACAGGGTCAGCCAGACGGTAGGGATAGCCTTCCAACTCCCAGGGCTTCACAGGGAGCCTGGAGGATCAGCAAGAAGAAGACAGGAAGTTTAACGAAAGTAGACCTCAGTGAGTGGTGGAGGAAGGACTCCCCAACCACTCCTGTGCGTAGAAGTCAACTTTTTAATGCTCTTACAGAGAAAATGTTTTACTCCACTTATTTGACCACATCGCAAGTGGTTAAGACCATGAGCTCTCGGAACCAGCTTGGCAGTGAATTTATCACTGGTGGTTGAAGCTGAGTGATAGGTAAATAGAGACTCATAATACGATTTTTTTCTACTTTTGTATATGTTTGGAAATCTTCTATAGTGTAAAAGATTAAAAAATGATTCATGAATTCTGGAGTGAAAGAGTTTTGAGTTGAAATTCCAGCACAACTGTTTTCTTGCTGTGTTTCCTGGGGCCGATGATTTAAATTTTCTGAACCTCTGTTTTCTCATCAGTAAAACAGAGATAATATCTCAAAGGATTATTGTGAAAATTAAATGAAATAGTGAAACAAGCTATGCACAGTGACTGGCCCATAATTGCTTGATAAATAACAACTATCATATTTGCTGTTATGATTGTTATCTTTGTAGTTTGAGTTCCTTGCAGCAGGTACTGTAACTTATCTAGCTTCATATTCATTTCATCTAGTTCAATTCTAAGCTCATATAACGAGAATAACAAATATTTATTGAGCTCTTTTGAGGTGCAAAGCACTTTCTATGAGCTAGAGAAATATAGAGAACAAAGGAGAAAAAAATAAAATAAGATAAAATCCCTGCCCTTGTGAAGCTTAAGTTTTGGTGGGTGGAGACAGACAATAAACAAACCAAGTGTTAAAATGAGTGTATTTTTTGTTAGAAGGTACTAGGTTCTATGGGGAAAAAATATATATAGCAGAAGAGACTGGAGCACTAGAGGAGAGTTGCAAGATTAAATGGGATCGTCAAGGTAAACCTCAAGGAGGAGGTGACATTTGACCAAAGACTAGAAGAAGGAGAATGAGCCACTTGGATATTTGGAGACTTTCCTCACAGTAGGAAATTATATGTTTTGTCTAGGAGCTGTCCCATGACACTCTTTGATATCTATTTGACTTTATATTGCCCCTTAAATTCTGAGATTTGCAGGCTTTATCCCAGCTTTTTGAGGTCTTAGAGCATACATGACACTATACATTTGTGTTCATTCACAGAGCTTCCTGCTAAGTATATGCATAGGCTAAGAACTCAGTAATTGTTTAGAAAACATAAACCCACACCTGTCTTCCCTGAGAGTTTTTTTTAAGAGTATAAACTGTAGTGTATAGGTTTGCAGTTAAACTCATCCCTTTCACCCATACCTTTGTAAAGCACTCACCTTTTTTCTAAGTTTTACTATGGTCTACCTTGACCATCCCATTTAATCTTGCAACCCTCCTCTAGTGCTCCTGTCTTTTCTGCTATATTTTTTCCCATAGAACTTTGCACCTTCTAACAAAAAATATACCCATTTTTATATCTTCATTTTCAATTATGTTAATTCGGGACAAAGCACAAATTAATGGTAGAGAAATTGGTAACTCAAGAGGATACTTAGAGAGGGGATGAGAGCCAGGATACAGGAAGATGAGGGAGAAACACACTTGGTGCCTTTAATCCAGTCCTAACTGTGACAAAACAATACAAGTGTCTTAATGCAATTAAGAGTTGTAGTTATACATTGTGTGATCTTTCTCTTTTCTTAAAAATTGTATTATTGATACATAATATTTTGCATACTAATGGGGTATGTGAGATTCTGTTACATGCATAGAATGTGTCATGATCAAATCAGGATATCTGAGGTATCCACCACCTTAAGTAGTTATCATTTTTATATGTTGGGAACAATGCAAGTCCTCTCTTCCAGCTACTTTGAAATATACAATATGCCATGTTAACTATAGCCTCCTACTCTGCTGTTGAACATTAGAACTTTACCTTCTATTGAACTGTATGTTTATATCCATTGACCAACCACTCTTTATCCCCCTCTCCCACCCACATAGTCTTCTCAGTCTTTGGTATCTAGTGTGATCTTAATTAAAAACAATAGCTCCAGTTAGATATGATTCCAAAAATCCAAACAAATTACCAAAGCCTGCTAGCAAGGAAACTGCAAAAAAAAAAAAAAAGATACCTTGGATTTCCCTATGATACAGTCAACAAAATTTTCTGCCATGGAGTCACCTGATAGATGAGCAAGTTTGTCAACAAGGTCCATTTGGTCATTGGGACCTTCAGTAACCAAATCTCCCAGCATAGGGCCCAAGACAGTCCTGCCTCTGACCAAGCCCCTGTCCATAGTGAATGCTGTAGAAAGGTAGCAGAACGATTCATTTGGTCACCCCCAATTTCTTCCAGAAAAGAACCATAGCCAACAATGGTGAATTATTTCCAGGATACTGAATTAACTGCAGGCTTGTTACACATCCAAACAACCAGAGATACGAATCCGTCCTCTTAACGTCTGTGTAAATGTCTGTGCCCTGTCTGGGGCTAAGGAATCTTTTGATCTTTTTACCTCAAGCAATTTTGTCAGTATAAATGCTGCTCAACTTGGGAACTGGGTAACATTGATAATTATTTTAAACAGAGGCCTCTACATTGAGATGTTTTGTCCTCATAGAGCTTGATGAAGTAACACATTGTACGGCTGCCATTCTCCAGAGAGACCCTCACAAAAGCAGGTTGTCTATCTCCTGTCTCCTAAGGCAACCTCATGAATAAACCATCTCAACATTAAGTCATGTGCATACATAATTTAAGACAGGCTTGCGAGGAAAAAGGAAAAGGGGAGTATGTGGGACACCGCTCCCACCATCAGTGTGCTCCCAGCCCTGATGTAGGAGGGTCCTTGTAGCATGGTAACAAGTGGTGCATCTTTTAAGTTTTTGACTGAACAGAAATTCTCTCACATCTCATTGTCCTCCTTCTGGAATTCAGTTAGGAGTGATTGGGGCCTGATAAAATCCAAACTTCCAAAGAATACCTCCATCTTTCCTCATCTTCTAGGCAGACTCCATGTAGAATGACTGGAGCAAGTTTCTTTCCAAAGTTAATGTGAATTCTTATCTCCTCTTGTGGGGGGACCCATCAAAGGACTCTCAAATCTTTCAGCTGAGAGGCTGCAAAAACACTATGGGGAAGAACTCACTCCTCTCGTCTCTGAATGCATCTCTCTCTTCGCTCACTTTTCCTCACCAGGCTGAAGTTATGTGACATTTAAAAAATGTCCTTTCAAGTCTATTTACCCATCTGTCCCCTAGAGCAGTCCTTATCCCTCAATCTTGCTCTCTTCCACATATTTTTCAAGTTTAGCTCTTTCTGCTTATGTCACACTTCTCTCCAATCTCTTTCCCTTGTTCTTTGTCAGCCAGCAAAAATCTTCTTCTTCCCGTCTCCAGAGCAGCCTACATACCATCTGTCGAAGTTGGCAGGCTCCCTTTCTCTCTTCTACTTGTTCCCCTGGTGGGAGTTAGGGGAGAAAAGCATGTAGATCCCCCTTTGGAGCAGCGACAGACAAACTGGACCCTTCTAATGGTTCCTCCTGAAGAATGGACCTTGGTTTCACAGGAGGGGAAGAGAGCTCTGGGGCCTCAGTCTGTCTGCTTGAAACTGGCAAAGTGATACACAGTTGGGTATGGTTAAGAGAACAGACTCCAGGGTCAGATTGCCTGGTTTCAGTTCTGGGCTTTGCTAGTTGTGTGATCACGGGTGAATCACTTTAGCGGATCTAAGCCTCCTCATTTAGAAAATGTAGATGATTATTGTATCTTCCTCAGAGGGTTAGGGTGAGGATTAAATGAGACAGTTTAGGACTCAGCATATTTGTCTGGCCTGTAAATGTGAACCCTTATTATTATATCATCCTAAACCAATAAGATAAAGCCTGATATTTTCCTCAATAGTCAAGAGAAGTACCCCAACACATTCATCTTGCGGAGGGCCCTAGTTGTGTCATTATCTCTCCAGAGAGCATTGTTCCTCCAAGAAAGAGTAATGTCTCTATTGACTGTTCAACCTCAGAGCACTACTTTACAAACTCAGGCTCTCAATGCTAAAAAGCCCTGTCAAAACTTGTGTCCTAATTGAACAAGTGGCAATTTGCACATAGAGCATTTCAGAGGCTAAATTTCAAGGGACAGTCAGGGCTTGGGTCGGGAAGGCTTTCTAATAGTAGGCTCTGTTACTCAGTACTCTTCCTCTGGGAAATGGTTTGCTTAAGACATCTCAGACTATACTGAATAAAACTCTGGAGAATACGCGGAAGAGAACAAACTGCAGTAGCCCTTGGGGACATCTGACTTAATGGTCTGGCAGTCCCTTTCCAAATCTTGTTCATTTGATTCATGTATCTTTCACCTCTAATGTGTACAGAAGAAACCAAGACTGGAAATGCCAATAATTTTCAGTTCTCTGGCTATATGTTTTTAAGCTAGAAATTAACAATGACTCACCCTAACAAAAATCAGATCTGTTTTCTATGCTATATAAAATATGTATTTCTTTATTTCTTCTTTTATTTTCTTTAATGCATATCTTGATTTAATCTTATATTAAAAAATAAAAGATTATAATAAAAGACCATATTCCTTTCAAATAGTTTTAAAAGTGGCATCAATCAATGCAAATAATGAAAATAATGGGAAACCACTTTAAGTGTGGGATTTGTGTTCACAGTGGAACAATTATTCCAATAATTGCTCTGCTATGAGTAGACATAATAGGGGTCTCCTGTGAGCCTAATTTGCTCTCACTACCTCCCAACTTTGGTGGTGAATTCTAACCAATCTCCTAAAGTTAAGAGTGTTCTGATTTGAACCTCCTTTAACATGGAAAGAGTTGACCTTGTGCAGTGGAGACAAGAGATCTGTGTTTTTTTAGTTGACAGTGCACTGCATATCTCATCACGCCTCTCTGTGTACCAGGGCATGCCCACTTCTGCTGTGGATGGATGGGCCTAGTAATTATCAAAGGATTAGTCTGAGAAGAAATTGATTTACAGAAATATAGGTGAGATTAGAGAGACCCACTGTGAAAGCTATTTGGTTTACAACTCAATTTAACTCATTTTTCCCCCTTACTCCATTGCCTGGATTTGTGCATATACTTTGGTTTTCAGAGAGGAAATGAGCCCATTCTAGCTCTAGTTTTATTAAGAACATTACTCATCTCTCGATACAACTGTGCTTTAACTTTTATTACTACCACTGACCAGTGGCCAGACCTTATGTTCAGTTTTGGATTATTTATAGAGACGAGTGAGTAAGCATGAATAAATGCAACTCACAGAGCACTTAAAATGTCTATTATCAGCTTTCCTGCAAATATCTCATTGGAGCAATGAACAAGGGCAAAATAGATCAGATTTTACCCTACTCTGTCAACAGTCAGAAATGAATGAGCATCCTAGGTATTTAAAAACATAAGATAGACAAGCAAATAACTAAAATACAGACTAGATAGAGAAATAGTCAAGACTAAACAGCTTAAGAATAATGAAGACTTGACGAATGGTAGGAACCAGCCTGTGAGTGCTCCAGGTAAACCCATCACATTAAATGTGACTGCCCAGTGATGGCAAACCACTACCCACATGGGGCAGAGGAGCCTCTGAGGAGGAGACCTGCCTGGGCCGTAGGGCATAAACTATTCATGGGTCCAGTCTTGTGTCCACAGGCAGTGCAGTAAGAACCAGGGCAGGTTCTGTCTACCTTTCTTCTCCCCGCCGTCCGTTTCAGTGATAAGGATCTCCTTGCAAATGGTTTGTTTCACCTACACTATGGTCAGAACTCACAAGCATGTGATGGGTGAAAGGAAGGATCCAAACCTCCCCAATTGCACTGTCATGTTTCCAAACAATTTTGATCAGCAATTATAAATGCCTGCATTCGAGCAATTGCAAGCCATTTCTCAGGCTGTGAGGGGGAGGGATTAGAAAGACAATTAGACAAAAATCATCTGTGTTATCTTATTGAAAGCAAATGTCTGCCTTATGTTAATGACATTTATAGGATCCAAAGAGGTAATACTAATGGAATTATAGGGGATGTGGCCAGGAATGCCCAACAGGCGCCTGTGGTAATTCAATTAGAAGAACCTTCAGGAACCATATAATTGCATGAAATTCTTAGATTCCCCCTTGTTGGGCAATTTAACAAAATCTTTATTTATCTGTCTCTCTAAGCATGAAGAAAGAAGTAAAAGAATACCCTTTCTTGAACTTGAGACCTGCCACTAAAGCATTTCTTAGGTAAAATTTAACAGAGAAAACCCTGCCGTATACAACACATGCCCTCATTCAGGGCTGGGATCTATACAGAGACACTGTTGGGGCATTTATAGGATACATGGTTTTGTGGTGTGTTTTCCATCACATGGTGAATCTGTGTCTTAAGAGTCTGTTAGTGATGGTAGGAGACCCAGCTATGATCTATTCCAAATGCCTCATTTTACTCGGGAAGCAACTAAAACTCAGGGGAGCAACTTGTTTAAGAGAGTGACTTGCTCAAGGTCACAGAGCTAGTTATTGTTGAAAGCTGCAACTAGAACTCAGTTGCCATTCTTCCCAGTCTGTGACCCTGGACTTCTACATGCTTTTGTTGCAATGGTATTAGGACCAGACAGACACTGACATTTGAAGAAGATGCTAATGATGCCTATGAGATGTTTGGTTTTATATCTTTTTGTTTGTATCATGCAGAAAGGAATAACATTGAAATTCTTTATCTACCATCATGATTCAGTAGGAGAGACCATAGAGGTTTTTGCTTTCTGTTTTTCCCAACAACATTTTTAAAGTAACTTGTAGGAAAAAAATATTTTCTATTCCTTTCAAAGCCTTAAAAATCTTTTTATATGATATTGTCTTAGTCCTGTTTCTTCCCATGAACAAGATATTTTACTTCGCCATTATTTTGTCATCCGCCTTTCAAAGAGAATAGATAATGAATTTTCCCCCAATAAAATGTTTCTGAGACCCCCACTTCCAGACCGAGAACCCTGTGCTATCTACTGGTCTCTACCTGAAAAGGACATTCATGTTTTAAATGGATGGGATCACAGAGAAGATGAAAAGTGTTCATCTGCCTAGTATGAGGAGGTGGGATGAGACGCATTCTTAATTTGCAGGCAAAAGCTTGTGTCTAACCATTTAGTGTATCAAATCTTCTTCTATCTCCTTTTGATTTTAATAAGCCTTCATTTTTACCCTCTCTCCTGAACAGCTACCCATGACTAAGAAGATTTAACTCTTTTCCATATATGTATTTGTGTCTCATTCATATTTGCATATGGATGGAAAATGTATAACTATGAATTGATGAGGCTGTGTGTGTTGGGTGGGATGTGAAGCATACATACCAGGATCTGTTCGACCCAATGAGATTTGCCCCTCAAATTGTCCCTAGTCCCCTTAAGAGGCTTGGTACTCTCTGAGATGATATTCTACTTGTTGGAACATTTTTTTATTTCCTTGTTGAGACATCATATTCTGGGACTCATAACAAAATAATATCCACTCAGTCATTCATTTGCTCATTGTTTCACCAAACACCTATTGCTCACCTATTGTATGGCAGGCAATGTGGCAGGGCCTGTGGGTATAAAATTTTAAAAATGAAACATTCACCACCTTCAAGGAGCTTCAGCCCAGTGTTTTCCTAAACAAAGCCCACTCATGTTTATCTTCCTCTTTCTTATTCATCATCTTGGGTTCTAAATGCCTTTTTATCTAAATATAAATTATTCCCTCAAAGGACAAATGTTTGCCACCATTAATTATATTTACAAGAATGTGCTTCAGGTTTTGGAGGTACTTCCAAAAATATTATTGGGTCATTGCCATATCCCTGTAATAAAACGGTGCACCTGAGGGACTTTTATGATAAGCAAAATTCTCCTTTTGGATGTTTCAATTCTAGCATATTTTGCAAAGTACCGTTACTATTTTATAGCCTAATCTTATGCTCACATACTCAGAAGTGGCCCCAGGCAGACTTGTGAAGGGCAAAGCCTGCATCTAGTGCCCAGTATCTTTTCCCCTTTTCCTTTCCTGCTCTCAACCTCAAAGCACTGAGTGTTCTTCTGTTGTTTTACACTTCTACTGGGTTTGAATCCCAGTCCTGCTACTCACTGACTTTGTGGCTCTGGGCAAGTCATTTAACTCCATTGCCTGAAGGGTGGATAGAGTCAATCCCTGTGAAGTAACTGGCAAAGAGCCAAGCCAATTTCGAAATGCCAAGGGGCAAAGCAGACATTGCTGGCCAGCTGTGGAACAAGACACATCAAAAACTAAGTGGAAAAAAATGTGTGGGGCCCAAGTCACAGCTGAGCAGTGAAAATGGCCTGTAGGTAGCATTGTTGATAACAGATAGACCAAGAGCAAAAAACCTGGCAGATGGCATTTTGCTGATTTGTTGCTTCTTTTTAAAGGGCTTGCTGTACCCCCCTCTCTGGGCTGTTGCCTCAAAGCATTTGTAAAGAATAATGATACCTTCCTCACTGGGTTATTTTAAGATTTTGATGACACACTGAGTATGAAAGTGCTTGGAAAACTGTAAAGTGCTCTACCAATGCTAATTTCTCTATTTACCCCTTTTCAAAACTGCTCAAAGCTGGCAATTTATAGTGAGATAAGAAAAACAAATGTATGGTCAGGATAATGACTGATAACATTGAATGAAATGCACGTTTTAACATATTGCATTTCCCTAACTCAGTTATTTCAACCCAGATATATATTCAAATCACTGAATGAACTTTGACACTTTACCAAGCTCAGGTTCTAGACCCCAGGATTCTGCACTGATTGGTCTAAGGAGGGGTCCAGGTAGCAGCAAGTCTTCAATGGTGATTCCAGAGTATCGTCAGAATTGAAAACCGCCACCAGCCGGGCTCGGTGGCTCAGCCTGTAGTCCCGCGCCTTTGGGAGGCTGATGTGAGTGGATTGCCAGAGCCCGCGGGTTCGAGTCTCACCTGGGCAACTTGGCGAGACCTCATCTCTACAATAAATCAAAAATTAGCTAGGCGTGGTAGCACGCACCTGTAGTTCCGGCTGCTTGGAAGGCTGAGGCGGAAGGATTGCCAGAGCCCAGCAGGTCGAGGCTGCGGTGGCCGGGAGCGGCCACTGCACTCCAGTCTGGGTGACAGAGTGAGACTCCAACTCAAAAAAAAAAAAAAAAAGAAAGAAAGAAAACCGCCATCATCACATTTGTTAGTATTTAGGTGAAAACTCAAGTACTATCTAGAAAACTGACCTTACTGTGTCCACCCAGCCCTACATATATGCTCACAAGTGTGTGAGACTCTGCATTAAATTCTTCATTCAAAATAGACTCACCGAGCAGCTTTTTTCTATCAGGCATTTACTGAGAAGTTGAGGATAAATGATATCAAATTCCCATCCTTAAGCTCATAAACCATGGGAGACCCAGGCATGCATGTGAGGTGTAAGTAATTACAATCCCACCTGGTAAGTTCTGAACTACGGTAAAGAAGCTATAGGTATAAGATTCCAAACTCTGTCAGGGAATATTAGAAAAGCTTTCCAATGAATTGAATTTAAGGTGAGTGATGACAAATGTACAGTTTTGCCACGCAGAGAATAATTATGACACCTAACATTCACCAATTAGCATAACCGGTCACTGCTCTAGCACTTTAATCTGTAACTCATCTAATCATCCCAATGAAAAACTTATGAGGTAAGTGTTCAAATTAGCCACATTTTATTATTAGGAAGTGGTTCCCTAAATGTGGTGCATATCACCATCACCTGGGAACCTACTAGAAATGCACATTTTTAGTTCCCACTTATAGACTCTGAAGTTCTTTGGGTAGGCTATAGTCACCTGTGTTTTAACAAGCCCTTCAATTGATTCTAAGGTACACACATGCTTGAGAACCACTGCCATAGGAAAACTAAAACACAAATAAGTTAAGTAACTTGCTCCAAGTTATTCAGAGACTAAATCACAGAAGGAATCAACCCCAGGCAATGTGGCTCAGAGTACCCACTCCTAACTTCTGTGCTGAGAGGAAGAAAAAATTCTCCTATCCTGCTATGAACTGAATTGTTCTCCCACCCTACTCCTCCAACTCATATGTCAGAACCCTAACTTTTAATGTGATTGTATCTAGAGATAGGGTCTTTAGAAGGTGATAAGGTTGAATGAGGTAGAATGTTTAAGCCTAAATCTGATAGGAGTGTGATTTTAGAGAAGAAGAAGAAGAAGAAGAGAGAGAGAGAGAGAGAGAGAGAGAGAGAGAGAGAGAGAGAGAGAGAGAGAGAGCACGAGAGCAAGCGACTTTTCTTTCCCTCTCAGTCATGTGAGGACATAGTGAGAAGGTAGCTGTCTGCAAGTCAGGAAGGGAGCCCTCACCAGAAACTGAACCCCACTGGTCCTTTATCTTGACCTTTTCACCTCTAGAACTGTAAGGAAATAAATTTCTGTTGTTTAAGCTCCCCCAATCCTATCTATGGTATTATGTTATGGCAGCCTGAGCTCCCAGGAAGAAGGAAGAGTATATGTGAAAGGGATAGAAACAGGAGAGGGCATGAACTTTACATGAAACATGGAATGAATAAGATGGGAAATAAGATGTTAGATGACAAGTAAGTGATGGGGTGCAAGGGTGTAACGAGAAAAAAAGTTAGAGTGATGGAAGCTAGATCCTGAAAGCCCTTGAAAGCAAGGGGAAGATATTTGCACTTTCTTATATGAGTGATGAAGAGCCACTGAAGGATTTTAAGCAGGTTAGATTTGCATCTTAGAACAATAACTATTAGTGGAAAAAAGGTTGAATACGAATATGGTGATTGGGGGGTAGATGGATAAACCAGGATTCGGTGGCATGATCACAGGTTCAAAGCGAAGAGAACATGAGCTAAGGTCATAGAAATTTGAGTCTAAAGTCTAAATATAAGATACATTGGGATTAAAGATGCCTATACAATTTATATAGAAACGTTTATATATATAATACATAAACAGACACACATACACACACACACATATAGAGAGAGAGAGATTGATATAAATAAAGATGAAGAAAGTTGCATGTCTTTTGGACATGTATTAAGCTGTTGACATTCCTTATTCAGAGTAGTGAGACAAGAAAGGAAAGGAAGACAAAATTACTGTTGTCTTATTTCTTTGTATTGTTTCACTTATTGCAATGAGCATGCAGTGCCTATTTAACTTTTCAGCAATTCCAATAAGGTTCGTACATGCACACACTCAATTCTAAAACTTAGGTGTGAGACGTTGGCTTGAGGTATAGAATTGGGAGACATTGCTGTACAGGTAGTAATGAATGTGGTGGAAATTCAGAACTCTTGGCCATGAGGAAAAAGTCTGGAAAACATGATAAACTGGGGTCTACCCTGTTTAGAGAATGTGCAAAGGAAAACAAGTGAGAGTAGATAGCTAGAGAAGGGACACCAGGAGAGAGTTCATGATCTCGAGGAAGCAAGTTCTTCATCCTTCGTTGTAGTCTCCGTTCTTCCTGACCTATCACAGGTACTCAGTTCATCATTTCAATGTAATTGGTTGAAAGGATATGTTTCAGGAAGGAGAGCAACACCAAAGCTACACACTGCTAGAAAAGTCGGGTTAGCTTTGCAAATGCCCTTTAAATTTGGCAATTCAGAGATTTCTGAGAGTCACAAGAAGAGAGAAAGGCCATTTTTACTTTGATTATTTTACCTCTCAGTCATTTCTCATATCTAATATCTCCTTTTCTAATCCTGAAGAGAAATTATACTCGTCAATACATAAACACACACATCGTACACAGAGGCTTCAGATAGATAGACATTGCATTCTATTTAAATCCTGAGATAATACTTTAGAAAGGAAAAAAAGAATGGCATTAGAGATTTTCATTCATTGCAAGATGGGAGTAGGAGTGGGGGAAAGCATATGTAAAGATCTTTTACCTTTATTTCAAGATATTTCACCTTATTGCTCCCAAACGGTTGCAGTCATAAACTTTTAAACTTGGCAGCATGATAATTCTCTTAGAGAGAGGAGTTGTAAGCCAAATCTGAGGAAAATCAATGACCTATTTTCAGCAGGGTAGTGGTTTTGGTTTCCAACTATGTCCACGTACACTAGAGCACTTTTTGTTTGACTTTTTAAGGGCAACTTTGAACTGCGTGAGTCCAGCAGAGAGGCTGATTATCTGATAACATTTGGCCATCAGCTCCTTCTGAGGCCCAAGTCACAGAGATGAAAGGAGAATGGAGAGGCCACTAACCCTCCCCCAAATGTCCTAGGCAGACTTGAACTGAGGACTATTTTAAGGATTCATTCCCATATTTAGTAACTCACAGCATCTGATCTGTATTTTCTTTGTATTCACGTGGAGTCCATTATGCCATAACTAAAGACCTTTCTCTCCTCTTTCTTCAGAGGAGATACAGAAAAGGCAGATAGGATTTTCAGAGTGAAAAGAACTCTCAGCATTCTAATTTTAAATTTTTATTTAGGTTGAGGAATTTGAAACTCAGATTGTTTTGTTGATGTGCAAAAGCAGGGCAGGAAAAAGTTGAAGATTTGTTTTAATGCTCTTAATTCTGGAATATGACCAAATTCCCTTCTTTGCCTTATTCTTCTCACACAAGGTATTAGCAGATACTGATGGCTACCTGCAAATTACAGAGAGAATCTGACCATTTTTCACCGTCTTCACAGCTACCGTCCTAGTCCAAGCCATTATCATCTTTTGCCTGATCCATTGTTCTGACCCCTGAACTCATCTCTACTTTTATTCTTAGTATGTTAGAATCTATTCTCAACATGGCAGCCGGAGCAAGCCTTCTACAATACAATGTCATACTCAGATGAAGAGGATTAAGTCCCTACAAGTCTTGCAGAATCTGCCATCACTGCCTTGTCTGACCTCATTCCTCCTGCTTTCCCGCTCCCTGCTCCATAGCCACTCTCACTTTCTTGCTGTTCCTCTAGGAAGCAAAGTAACTCCTGCTTGTCTCACCCCTCTCTTGTTTTGGCATTCCTTGTTTCTCCTTTTCCCTCCAAATGCCCTCTTCAGTTCAAGTTGTTGCTCAAATACACCCCTTCCTTGAGTTCACTATGTAAAGCGGCACTCACCCACGTTGCCCTCTATTCCCTTGCCCTGCTTTCTTCTTCACAACATTTATTACCGCTTGATACTTTATACGTTTATTGATACTAGGATATATATCAGTATAAGCACCACAAGATTTAAGAAGTCGTTGATGAGTGCTTAACATACAGCAATCACTCAATATTTTGTGAAAGAAATATAAGAGATACGAGTAATATTTAGCTGGACTCGGTGGCTCAGCCTGTAATCCTGCACTTTGGGAGGCTGAGGTGAGTGGATTGCCTGAGCCCACGGGTTCGAGACCTGTCTGGGCAGGCGAGACCTCATCTCTACAATAAATCAAAAAATCAGCCGGGCATGGTAGCGCGTGCCTGTAATTCCAGCTACTCGGAAGGCTGAGGCGGAAGGATCACCAGAGCCCAGTGAGTCGAGGTGGCCACTGCACTCCAGTCTGGGCGACAGAGTGAGACTACAACCTAAAACAACAACAAAAAAGTAATATTTACAGTGCTTCACAGATTATAAAGCAGTTATCGCAGTCATTGAATAGACCTTGGACATCCAAGAGTTGTGGAGGACTGAAGTGATGATGGCACAACTATGCCCTTAGTTTATTTTCTCCTAACATGTTCCTCTTTTAATTGGGAAGTGCTTGCACAGGGTTCTATTTAAAGCTATTAAACTTCACAGTTGTATCATAAAGAACTTTTAAAAAATAAACTGTAATTTTATTTATTTATTTACTTATTTTATTTTTTTATGTTCGGTGCAAGTCAGGATAGGGTACCTAGGTGGTTTATGTACAGGTGAAGTTTGGGTCCCCAATGGGATACTTTTTTTTTAAATAAGAGAAAAGGTAGAGTGTTTCTTCAGTTTTCTCTTGAGGTCCTGAAATGAGTCCTTTCCCGTCACTGGAAGGCAAAGATTTCTTTTCACCCTGCATAGTAACTTACACTTTGCCTTTATAGTTGGTCACCATTAAAAAACGTTTGCTTGACGAGTAAAAATTGTTGAATATTTGGCTGGCTGAAATTTGTTTTTCTGGAAGCCTAGGTCATATCTAGAGCTCTCTGGTTGAACCTGGACTGAGGATCATCCTCATACACCTTGACCCAATCTGGATTCACAGTGGTAAGGCAAGACTGGTGTTGTCTTCTGAACACAGTGGCCTGAAGTGGGGTTCAAAAAACCATATCCAACTTACTTTTTAATGATTTAAGGAACATGTTTCAGTGCCTTCTACGTGTTAGTTAATATGATAACTCTAGGGATAAAATAATGAGCTAAGACAAGTATACTTGCAGCCTTCGTGGGATTTATTGACCAGTAGAGAAGACAGACTTTGACCAAACGATGATATAAACAAATATGGGAACTCATAATTAACAAGTGCTCTGGATAAAAGAGACATAATGCTACAGGAAGCTATTATAGGAATTTGACCCTGACAGAGAGACTCAAGGAAGTAATCATTAGGAAGTAAGGAATTAAGAACCGAGAGTTGAATATGAGATTGCTTAGTGAACAGATTTTTCAGAGTAGACAAAATTAGAAGCAAATGCCCTGTGGTTGAAGGGCACTAAGCCCCAACCTTTTTAAACAAGAATCTTTGGGGGTTCAGACTTTTTAAAAAGACTTTCCATATAAGTAATTCCAGTATGCATTCTGGATTGAGAACCACAATAATAGATGGATTATTTGGCCCTTCAGTGTGTTAGGAAACCACTCAAGATTATGAAGCTGTTTTTGGGTATGTTGAACTTGAGGAAGTTTTGAAACATACAGTTAAAAGAGTTGGTTAGGTAGAATATAAATCACATAAGTTCACACGGAAGGCTTGGGATAGAGGTATGAATTTCATATGCTCTATGGCTAACTGTCTCGTGAAGCCATGGATGTAGATGAGGTCACCTAGGGATAAAGTACATAGTGAGGAAGAAAGAGGGCCTAGAGCTGAGCTTTGAGAAACTCCATCATTTAATGACTTGATATAGGAGCATGAGTACAAGAAGTAGCCACAGAGAAAGCAGAAAAAAAAAGAGTGGGGTCAAGGAAACTCAGAAAAGAGGGTGTTTAAGAAAGAGGCAATGATAAATCATGTCAAATGGACTCATGCAAGTGGACTGGGGACACTAAAATACTCGACTCTCTCCCTGATAAAGGATGTTAGGAAGTTCAATTATTTTTAATTGAACCCATGAACTAGCATCTGAAACTCTTTTTTCTCATTACAAAGGTAATGAATGTAAAACATAGGAAATTTAGATGAAACAAATTAGACAAAATAAAGGAAATTTTAACTACCCATAAACCTACCCACCAGTGATAACTGCAAATGGTATTTTGGGGTGTGTGTGTGTGTGTGTGTGTGTGTGTGTGTGTGTGTGTGTGTGTGTGTGTATGTAATTCTTGAAATCTTTTTCTAAACAGATATGCATTATTTTTAATGAAATAATAACTTGCATACTATTTTATAACCTGTATTCTTCCCTTAATACATCCTAAATGGTTTTTCATATTATTCAATGTTCCTGTATCACATACTTTAAAGTGATGCATTATGCCGAATCATATGTATGTGTCATAACTTGTTCAAAACAATCTACTATCTGGTAATTCAAGACACAAGGAGAGATCAGTCTCATTTCCGAGAAGGATGAGTAGAGATCCTAGGATGACCTAAATCTGAGGCCAAATTGGGGTTAGATAACACAGGCCTTCCCATTGCTGCCCCTCCAAACCTACTTCTAACCTACTGCAGACACAGAGCCTGCTATGCTAAGTTTATTGAGCAGGCAGAATGCACATTCACTGCAGTCAGACAGCTGCCATGGAGAAAGAAGTCCAGACTTAACATGGCAAGACAAGCTCTGCTCTTTTCTCAAACACAGTACAAACAATCCTTGGTAAGGAGAGAGACCAAGCATATTTTTCTTAATGAAATCTTCCTCATATGTGGAAGCTAGCCTTCAAGATGGCCTTCAATTTTTAGTTCCTGGTATTCACACCCTGTATTGTGCTCTCCCGTAGTGTGTCAATGTTGATCTATGTGACCAATAAATACATCAGAAAGGCGCTGTGTGACTTCCAAAGCTAGCTCATAAGAAGTTGTTCTAGCTTCTGCTTTGCTGTCTCTTGGATCACTTGCTCTGGGAAGCCAGATTTCATATTTTGAGTATGCTCAAGCTACCTATGGACAGGCCCATGTGAGGAGAAATGGAGACCTCCTACCAACAGCCAGCACCAACCTTCCAATCTTGACAATGAGCCACCTTAGACATGAGTCCTCTCCCCAGCTGCCTTCAGATGACTACAACCTCATGAAAGACCCAGAGTCAGAACCACCCAGATTCCTTAACCACAGAAATTACGTGTAATAGTAAGTGTTTACTCTTGTTTTCAGCCACTAAGTTTTGTTATGCTGTGGGAAAATAATTTGTTATATAGTAACACATATGTTGCACAATAATAGATTGTTTGTATATACTTTTGAAACAGAAGGTCAGATAAAGGGTGCTTTCTTCTCTCAAACAATGTCCTTATATCTGAATCTTTGTACATATCACCAAAATAATTGTCCAGATGTAGACTTGCTAGATGAGAAAAGATGCAGATTCTGATATTATATGGGTAAATCTTACATGTGTTATTTTAGACAGCCTGGCATTGGCCTTAAAGCATATAGTTGTGCCACCACAACTCTACTCATACACTTGTCTGCAGAACTGTGCCATTGTTTTCTGTGTGGAGACAGTGGGACAGGAGGGTTAAGTACAAAACAATGACAGGATTCCCCAAAGGTTGGAAGGAGGCATGAAAGACCCTATATGAGCTGACTACGGATACTCAGAAAGGCTACACTGGCAAATGAGGCTTCATACACTGACAGAAGTTTGTGGTGGGTGAGATGGAAAAACACTGATACATGGAAGCTCGATCTAGATCTTAGGCATATGCAGAGAGAAAAGACAGGAACCAAAGCAATACATAACACACATGGTGTTAGAGAGTTAGAGGAAGGCGTAACAACCACAGGAGAGGGAGATTTCAGCTAATGATCCCACCAGTGGTAAGCTGCTCCTGTTTATGGGCAGGAAGCTATAAAGCTCCAACAGTAGTGGCATCATACTTTTCAAAGGCCTATTTTTAGAATGCTCCTGATAATACCCCAGGAGTCGCTAGATCTGAATTAAAAACTCCAGGTCTCTACCACTCCCCTTTCTAAATAAAGGGTTATTGATTTACTAATTGTCTTTGTAGGCTGCTGCAAATAAACCCTACAGAAGAAGAAAAATGTTACCTAGAGCCCAAGTGGCTAACAGCTTGGAAAAACCAAGATCACAGATGGGTAGGTAGAAGATGGGCTCAGAAAACCTCAAGCCTTAGGCAAAAGAAGGGATCATGCAGGGTAGAAAAGAGACATTTAAGGGGAGAGAATAGGGCTGCTGAAATCAAAGTTGCCAAAAGATGCAGACATGGAAGGGCAGGCATGTGGATAGCAGGGTCCCACAGGCATTTGCTGGAACCAGAGATTTGTCAGAAGAGTGGGGTATGATGAAGGGTCTCTAGGCTGGATAGCAAAGATATCCCTTGATTCTCGTCCCATTCTACCATTTCTTGGCTACATAAGCCTAAACCTCATAATCTGGTCTCTGCATCTTCCTCTATGAGACAAGGGGCCTTTCTGGCCTACACATCTGGAATTCCAGCTGTCACTTGCAGATGTGGTGGCCATCTTCCTGGGATTCTTCTCCATCTGTATCATTTACAGTTTTTCTCTGGTTGTCCCCTGTTCCCTACTCCCTTGGTGAGGTTGCTTCCTAGAGTTGAGAGTGAGAATAGGCCCATGGTGAAGAGGTAGAAGAGCAGGTGGAGTGAGGGAAGAGGACTAAGATGCTGAATGTTGAGGGAAAGGCAGGAGAAGCAACGGTGCCAAGTGCCGTGGAGAAGTCAGGGCCATGGGGGAGGCATAGACCGAGAAGAGTGGAGCCCAGTGGCTACTACCTGAGCTCTGGAACCAGACAACCTGCTCTGGCTTGAGAAATCACTTTAATCTCTTTAGACCCTAATGTCCTCAACCATACAAAGAAAGTAACAGTAGAACACAGTGTTTGTAATGAGGTAGCCCCAAATCTGAGAGGACTTGTGTGTTATGCTCTTTGCCCATTCCAAAGAAGTTACCGAGAGGTCCAGCAGGGAAAGACATTGGTTTATTAGAACTTATGGAAGGCACCAATGGTGACTAGTCGGTGAAGAAAGAATCCACACCTCAGGTCAATACAGCAAGCAGTTTTATAATCAAGCAAGTGAATTATTCAAATTGCTATAGGGTGTTTACAATTACAGTGAGTAAGGGTGAAATCCACATTGTTCTCAGCTCTGCTTGCTTATCTCATGATTCATTACTGGGAATATGCATATCCTTCACAGTCCAGCATTGGCCAGAGACTACTCCCTGAGGGAGGCGGCAGAAAGAAGCCAAATATAGGGGGATATGGTCTCTGTCTGACAATTACCTTAGTGCTTCTTCTTGTCCTGCGGATCAAAGGAGACAATGTATGTAAAGCAATAAGAACAATGTCAGACACCTAGTTAACACTCAGTAAGTATCAGCCACAGGTGCTAGTTTGGAGATTGGAAAATTGCCCTAGGTTTTGCAGAAGCTGAACCTGATGATGGTTGTGGAATGAGGGGCAGGAAAGGAAAGTCCTGTGTATGAGTAGATTAAAGAACAGTGTTGAGAGGCAAATTTGGGAGAGATAGTTGTAAGTCTGGAAAAAGAAAAAACCAACAAATGAGAACGGGAAGATAAGTACTATATTTTAAGAAGTGTGCTTAGCTGTCTGTCCCCCCACTCCCCATTCCCTGGTGCTGTGACAGTTTTGACCCACTGACTGCTGATGACAGCACTTTAGAGAAATGCCTCCCATGCGCTGAATCTATAAAGAGTGAGCATTATTTTCCGGCCCCTCCTCCTCTTCATTCTATATTTGTATTGTAGCCTTGGATGTTTGAACCCTGGCAAACCACCCCTGGGGATTCTACTCTTGAGGTAGGTTGATGGTACCCACAAATGTGCATACTCTACTCTTGGGTACCCACAAATGTACAGAGTCAGACAAATTTACTTTTCTTCTCTTTTCCTCTTGGACCTTCTCTTGTCTTTGTTCCCTACCCCTTTATAACTGTGCTGCATCGCCAAGAGTGAGACTTAATTGTCATTTTGGGGGGGTGAGGAGGGAGATAAAACATAAAATGTGGCAAGGCCCTATATGTGACAGCATGGATTGTGTTCTTCTCCACTTAGACTACAGTGTGAATGGTGCCTCTTGGTGTTGTGTAAGTACGATCCATACCACGGTATGCTGTGGCCCTCTAGGGAGGGGAGAATTCCAAGTCAAGATATTAAAGACAAAACAAAAGAAGAACAGAGAGCATCTCTAATTGATACTTTAGGGGATGACAAGCACAGAAAGCATATGGACAATTGCTCCCTCAGCCCTCCACACCAGCTGAGATGTTAGGAAGGCAGTTTCAGCTTTTGGGCAGCTCATTAGGACCAAGAGTGAGGATGGATGGGTGAGACGGAGGGCCTTGTCCTGCTGAATCATCAGCACTGACTTCAAGATCTGCTTGGGCCGTCCTCACAGGCTGCCTGGCCAAGGACTGACTAAGCACAAGGCCGCAGAGTTGGCAGAGTGTCAAGAATGGTGGGGCCAGGCGCTAGCTGGAGAAGTGACATTTGTGAATGAGTGTGATGAATTGTTTCTGTTTGTTTAGACTAAACCCCAGCTCTGCCTGGCACAAGAGGAGCAACCAAGTGTGAGACGCTGAGATCTTTGGAAATGAAAGGATTGTCTGACCAGCTGTTCATATTGGTGGCTAAAACTCTCTAGTAAAAACAGCTAAGATTCAGGTCTCACTTAGTCTTATAGATGATGAAGAAAATGGAGACAGAGCAGTACTCCTAATATCTTAATTTCCTTTTTTTTTTTTTAAATTAGAAAAGGGGCTTTTATTTTTTTATTACAAAAACAATGCATTTTTAAAATTGGAAATACATACAATTATAACAAAGAAAATAAAGAGTATCTATAATTGCAGCACTTGGTGACAATTACTAATACAAATTCACTTGTGATTCTTTTCTCTTGCAAGAGCGTAGCATTGTGCCAACATTTTCTAATTCATTCTGCAGTGCAGGTATGTGAGGGTTGTTAGAACAGAGTGGAGCATCCTTTTACTATCATTGTGGGGGAGAAGTCAAAATAGCAAATTTACTGGCTTGTTCAAAGACTGAGAAATCTGTGATGGCAATGTCTTTTGTCCTCCTGTTCTGGCCTCTGAAAATAAGAATAACCTGAGCAATTAACATTTGTCTAGTGATTTTCAGTAAAAAACAAACAAACAAAAAAAAAAACCTTTCCCTTCTGGCACCATTTGCAGTGTCCTTTCCATATTTACTCACCTGTGTTCTAGAGAAGAGACAACCATGACAACCTAGGGAGCTCAACCTAGTGGTTGGAGATGGAAACCCAGAGGCAGGACCTCTGACCCTTTCACTTGTGTAGAGCCATGCTTCATTCAAAATCTTTGTGTTTAAGACCACAAAATGAAAATTGTGCTGGTCTTCCTGAAGGTATTGTATGTGTCCATATACAGAAATGAAGTGACCAATGTACTGCACAAGAATAAATCCATAGGGATAGATAAGCAACACATTGGAACAGATTAAATCTGGGCCCGTCCAGCCCTGTGTTACCCATTATGGTGGTCATGAGCCATGTACAGCTATTGAGCATTTAACTTATAGCTTGTGCATCTAAGGAACTTTTTATTTTGAATTTTTATTTAATTTTAATTAAGTATAAAAACCTATACTCAATTTGGATGTTAGGAAATCTGTAAGTTTTCTTGGAATAACTCATACAGTTGAACTATTTTTTAACTGTAAATTATTTTACATCTAAATGGAGAATCAAGACTTTATGATGAAAAATAATTGTCTAAACTGAGATGTGTCGTATGTATAAAATATACACTAAATCTCAGACTTGATGTGAAAAAGAATTCTCAGTAATAATTTTCTTATACTAATTGCAGGCATATTCAGATGATAATATGTTATATCCGTTAGGTTAAGTAAAATATTATTAAAATTAAGTTCATCCATTTCTTTGTATCTTTTTAATGTAGCTACTAGTGAATTTAAGATGTGTATGTAGTTTGTATTATATTTCTATTGGACAGCCCTAGATACAACTACATTAGCAAGTCTCTAGATATGTCCACTAAGCTGCAAATGAGGGTCTGTCTCACAATATCTTAGTTATTCCTCATTTATTTCAATAGATGAGCATGTCTCAGAATTATGGATGGGTAAATAGCACAGGTGTTGAAATGAGAACTAGGATTTCAATGTTGGCCCCATCAGCTATGTAACTAAGAATGATTTTATTTTTTCTTTTCCTGTGGTTTTTAATAATTTCAATACTACAGTAAAGTTATGCAAGAGTAAAAGAATTCATATATGCCCTTCAAATTTTACGACTGACCCAATAGCATTCTTTATAACAAAAAAAACCAGTCTAGGATTGTTTGTTGCATGTACTTGTAATGTCTCTTCAGTGCCCTTTAATCTGGACTAATTCGTTCCTTCTTTGACCTTCATGACCTTAATACTTTTGAAGATAACAGGCTTTTTATTTTGTAGGATGTACCTCAATTTAGGTCTGTCTGATGTTTCTTCATGCTGAGATTCCAGTTATGAATTTTTGGCAGGTCAGTCATAGACTTGATTCGATGATCTCATTGGACCCTCTCAGCTGGCACATGATTTTTATTTGGGCTGTTACTGGTGGTGTTAATTTTGACCACTTGAGTAAAGTGTGAGCTGTCATGTTTGTTCTCTGTATAGGTTTGTTTTTCCCCTGTGGGTAATTCATAAGTATTTTGAGGAAGATACTTTGACAGTATGAAATATCTCATTCTTCATCAACTTTTACCACCTGGTTCAGCAATGATTTGTGTTTCTTGCCTGAATGGATTATCACAGTGATGAATGCTAAAAGATGATTGTCTAATTCTACCGTCCTTTGTGCATGTATTGGTTGGCATTCTGTTGTAAGTAAAAGGTTTCTTTTCTTCTTGTGTGTGTGCATATCTATCTATCTATTTATCTAGCTAGCTAGCTAGCTAGCTACCTATCATCTATCTACTTTCCTATCTACTTCTATCTCTATCTACATACACACAGGTAGATAAATAGAGATAGAGTATATAGCTGATAGATAAATAGATAAAATTTGCCCTTATGGATTAATATTACATTAAATGGGATATAATCTATTACTATTGTACTGGAGTTCTTGAGGGGAGCCCTTTCAATGTGGCTGTCTGTCCTTTTGACAGGTACCCATTATTCTTTGGGTATATTTTTTTAACTTAGTGTGCTGGAGCTGGCTTCACAGTGGTTTAGCCGGGCTCGGTGGCTCAGCCTGTAATCCTGCACCTTTGGGAGGCTGAGGTGAGTGGATTGCCTGATCCCGCAA
>NW_007221911.1:0-57854 GCF_000164805.1 Carlito syrichta | reverse complement strand
AGGTTGAGGCTGCGGTGGCCGGGAGCGGCCACTGCACTCCAGTCTGGGTGACAGAGTGAGACTCCAACTCAAAAAACAAAAAAAGAGCCTATTATAACATTTTCAGGATATTTGTGACCTAATGACGTCAAATTAGGAGCTTGGAATCAAGTATGGTAGGAGTATTTACATCATGGAAATTGATGAATATTACAATCAGGGCTTTTTCCCCACAGAGCTGGTTGTTAAAAATTTACCAGCATACCACTGTTTCTGTCACAAAGAGATGTTCCAGGTTCATCTTATACTTTAACTGCCACTATTCTGTAATCATCCATTTCTTCCAGGAGGACTAATTCCTTTTAGTGTAGAATAGTACTTAGAAACCAGATCTTAAGGCTAGGTGAGTGCTATTAGACACTATTGGATGGAAAGAACTAGGAAAGATTGAGTGTGTGTGTGTGTGTGTGTGTGTGTGTGTGTGTGTGTATACAAATATACTAGGAAATATAGTATATGTGTATATGCATGCATATACTTTAATTTCAAATAATTTTGTTTTGGAATAATTTGGGATTTATAGAAAAGTTAGAGTCCAGGATTCCTGTGTATCCCTCACCCAACTTTCCCTGATGCTAATATCTTAAAAAACCCTGGTATGGTACATTTATCAAAACAAAGAAACTAACATTGATATAACACTTTTAACTACACTTTTAACTACAGACTGTATTTGGACTTGACCAGTTTTCCCATTAATATTCGTCTTTTGAGTCCAGAATTCAATCCAGAATATCACATGTATTTAGTGCACAGGAAAACATATACACAATTTTTATCTCTATATCTATCTATTCATTCATTCATCCATCCATTTATCCATCTATCTCTTTATCTATTTATCTACATTTAGAGCCATGAGTTTATCCCTCTATTTTTAATGCTACACCACAAGGTTTATTCTAGCTTTTTTCCTTTTCATATTTATAATTCTCTTATTTGACTGTGAGAATCTTGGCCGCCTTATCCTCAATCTATTCATTTATTGGCTAACCCCTGATGTTTAATTAGTTTTCTGATGCCACTGGATTGTTGCACTGCACGGTTGCCTACCTCTTGTGGATCCAGCCCCATACTAGACTGTTCCCTCACACAGTCCTACCTATTTGCTAAATTAGAAAGGAAGGAGGGAAGGAATAAAGGAATGAAGGAAGTTCGACAAGTCTCTCAATCTCTCAGAGTTTCATTTTTCTTAAATTAACTCTTCATGGATTAATAATACCCATCTCATTGGAATTAAAGTCTTAGCACACTTCCCAAGAGAAAATAAGTTAATTTTTTCTACTGGTTTTGCTGTTGTTATTTTTATCCAGGTCCTGTTAAGCTTGAAACCAGAGACTCAAAATAGGGGATATGGAGATGAGTAATGTTTGGTCTTTGCACCATGATGTGTGTTGGGAAATAGATAAGCATGACACACTTCTCTAAAAGGTTGGCCTTATATTTTCCAGAGACATTTTCTGAGACTGAGTTCATTATAATCTGTTGTCATAAGTCAGGCTTTCTCAATCTCAGCACTACTAACATTTGGAGTCAAAGAATTATTTGTTGTGAAGGGCTATCCTGTGTGTTATAGGCTACTGAGAAGTATGCCTGGCCTTAACACACTAGATGAAATCCCTGGTCTCCATTTATTCCAACCAAAAATGTCTCTAGACATTGCCAAAGTTCTCCTAAGGACAAAATCATGCCTTCTCCCTCCTCAGTTGAAAACCACTAAATGGCTATGTCTGTCAAGTAAATTCTCAATTATTCACCATGTTTGAGAAAGAGTATGTTTGATTTAATTTCGAAAATGTTTAACGTTTATGCTGTTTTTCCAGAATTTTGAACTGAAAACCATTGATATAATTCACAATCAGGCTGAAAATAATTTAATCTTAGTTTTGATTCAGACATCGCTGATTTGATCCTCTGTTATCACTGAATTGTGGATGTGTGAAAGTCCTGGTCAATACAGAGTCTTCCTAATGCGACTCTGATGAATAGGGCTTTGCCGTAAGAGAATTATAACAGGGATTTTCATGCAGTTTTTTTTTTAAATCTAAGCTTTACCTTCTAGATTTCTCTCCCTCCTTCCTTTTCTTTCATTTTCTTCTAGCTAAATGTACTGTTCTTTGCCTAATAAACATTAATTGGATGAATGAGTAGATATTTATTAACTTTCCCAAAAGGAAGGAAGTGGGAAAATTATGACACATTTTGACATTTCACTTGTCAAAAATGACTTAGGAAGTCAGTAGCAGTATGAACCAAAGTGTAATCAAGTTTCTTTAGAATTACTCTAGCTCTTCCATTGGGAACGCTTTAATATTTTTTTGTATAAGGACCACCAGACTGCCCAAATCACTGCAGTCTTAGTCTATAGTCCCACTTTTTAGTGGAGAAAGAATCTGGTGTTAAATAATTGAAGAGGGACACAACAAACAAATTAATAAAATTGGTAACAACATAGCAAGTGCACAAATTCCAGATAATGAACACAAGTAAAATGTTAACTCTCGTGAAAGGATTAAGAATTTAACCATTTAATTAAAGTTTCTTCATTTCTAATTTGCATTAAAAAAGGTTAAGAGTTTAACTTTTATAGTGGTTTAATGGAAAGTTAAACTATTAACCATTTCACTTTAGAACAACACTGGGGTTCCCTGAAGGCAAAGTACCCTTCATTTTGTACCGCTACCAGGAATGGGGATTTCTGTGATCTGGGCAGTATAATTTTTTTCTATACAGTTGAGTTCCTTATATATTTTGGATATTAACCACTTATCAGACACATGGCTTGCAAATAGTTTCTCCCACTCTGAAGATTGTCTCTTCATTCTGTCGTTTCTTTTGTTGTGCAGAAGCTTTTTTATTTTGATGTAATCCCATATGTTTTTTTAAAACTGTGTTGCCTGTGATCTTAGAGTCGAATCTAAAAAACTCATTGCCCATACCATGTTGTACAGCTTTACCTTTATGTTTTCCTTTAATAGTTATATGTTTAAGTATTTAATCCATTTTGAGTGATTTTTAAAAATATGATGTGAAATAAAGGTCCAATTTTATGCACTTGTTTATGGATATCCAGTTTTCCTAACACTATTTGTTGAAGGAACTGTTTTTTTCCTATTGTATATTCTTTGTCATTTTGCCAAAAATTAGTTAACCATAAAGGCATGTTTGTTTCTGTGCCTTTTATTGTGTTCCATTGGTCAATGTGTCTGTTTTCATGCCAGAACCAAGATGTTTTAATTACTATCACTTTGTAGTATTGTTTGAAATCAGGTACTGTGATACATTAAAATTTGTTCATTTTGTTCACGATTGCTTTGGCTATTTGGGGATTTTGTTGTTCCATATGAATCTTAAAATTGCTTTTTTTCATATCTCTGAAAAACAATACTGAGATTCTTATAAGGATTTCTCTAAATTCATATATTGCTTTGAGTAGTATGGACATTTTAACAATATTTATTCTTCTAACCCATGAACATGAGATACCTTTTCATTTATTTGTTTCTTCTTCAATTTTTAAATTAATGTTTTATAGTGTTCACTATCTTTTACCTCCTTGATTTAACTTGCTCTTAAAGTTTTTGTTTTGTTTTGTTTTTTTGTAGCCATTGTAAATGAGATTGTTCTCTTTACTCTTTTTTGTAAATTTTGTTGTTAGTGTAGAAATATGCTACTTATTTCTGCATGTTGTATCCTGCAACTTCACTGAATTTTTAAAATTAGTTCTGACAGGTTTTGGGGGGGGTGAATTCCTTAGGATTTTTCTACTTATAAGATCATGTCATCAGCAAACAATGACAATTTCACTTCTTCCTCTTACATTTGGATGCCTTTTCTTTCTTTCTCTTGCCTTATTGGTCTCGAGAACTTGTTGAATAGCAGTAACAAGAGTGGGCATCATTGTCTTATTTAGAGCTTAGCATAAAGGGTTTCAATTTTGCTTTATATATTTAGATGCTCCACTCTTGGGTGTGTATATATGTATAATTCTTATATTCTCTTTTTTTTTTTTTTTTTTTGAGTTGGAGTCTCACTCTGTCACCCAGGCTGGAGTGCAGTGGCATATTCACAGCCACCCCAGCATCAACCTGCTGGGCTCCGGCAATCCTTCCACCTCAGTCTTCTAAGTAGCCAGAACTACAGGTGTGTGCTACCACGCCCAGCTAATTTTTGATTTATTGTAGAGACGAGGTCTGGTCTCAAACCCGCGGGCTCAGGCAATCCACTCGCCTCAGCCTCTCAAAGTGCTGGGATTACAGGCTGAGCCACCAAGCCCGGCCTCTTATATCTTCTTAATAAATTGACCTTTTTATCATTACATAATATTAAACATTGTCTCTTTCTATAGTTTTTGACTTAATGTTTATTTTGTCTGATATAAGTATCACTACCTCTGTACTCTTATTTTCCTTTTGCATGGTATATCTTTTTCATTCCTTCACTTTTAGTCTGTGTATCCATAAAAGTGAAGGAAGTTTCTTATAAACAGTCTATAATTTGATCTTGTTTTTTAATCCATTCACTCATTCTATGTCTTTTGATTGGGGAATTTAATCCATTTACTTCCAAGTTAATTATTGATTGGCAAAAACTTACTATTGCCATTTTGTTCATTGTTTTCTGGTTGTTTTATAGATATTTTGTTTCTTCCTCTATTGCTGTCTTTTTTGTGTGGTTTGATTCTGTAAAGTATACATTAAGTCATTTTTAAATTTTTGTTTTGTGTCTTTCTTATAGATCTTCATTCACTTTTTGATTGCCATGAGTCTTACATAGAACAAACTATACCTACAACAGTATATGTGATGACAGCTTAACTTCAATTGCATACAATAACTTTACACTTTTATTCCCCCTGCTATTTTATCTTTTTGATGTCTGAATTTGCATTATTTAAAAATATATAACCCTTGACAATTTTTTAGTTATAGTTATATAGTTTTTAGTTTATAGTTATTAATTCTAATTTTGTTCTATATCTCTTGTACTAGGGATAAAATTACATGTCACTATTTCAATCCTAGACTATTCCAAATTTTGCTCTGTATTATTTATGCCATTGATTTTTGTGCTCTTATAAGTTTTATATTGTTAATTAACATCCTTTTGTTTCAGTTTCAAGAACTCCCTTTTGTAATTCATGTAAGGTAGGTTAGTGGTGATAAAAACATCTTTAGCTTTTTTTTTGTCTAGGAAAGTTATTATTTGTTCCTCATTTCTGAGTAAAGTATTCTTGGTTGACAGATTTTTTTTGCCTTCACCACTTTGAATATATCATCCCATTCTTTTCTGGCCTTCAGGGTTTCTGCTCAGAAGTCTACTAATAGTTGTATTGGGACTCCTTTGTATGTGATATATTTATTATCTCTTGCTGCCCTCAGAATTTTTTCTTTGTCTGTGATTTTTGGTAGATTGACTATTATATGTCTTGGTGAACTCCTTTTTGGTTGAATTTTATTAGTGACTTTTGCATTTCCTATACCTGGAATTTTTTCTCAGATTATGAAAGTTTTTATTCATTATTTTTTAAAATATGCTTTATGGACCTTTTATCCTCTTTCTTCTCCTTGTCGCTTGATGATATCACATAACTCCCATAGGTGTTCTTCATTCTTTTTATTCTTTTTGTTTTTCTTAAAAAGTAACTCTGACTGGATAACTTCAGATCTTCTGTCTTCAAGTTCACTAATTTTTTCAGCTTGATTAAACCTGCTGTTCAAACTTTCTATTGCGTTTTTTTCAGTTTGATCATGGTAATCTTCATCTCTAGTATTTATTTTTTAATTGTTCCCATTTCTTTGTCAAACTGCTCATACTGTTTATATATTATTCCCAAATTTCATTTAATTTTTATCTGTGTATTCTCAAAATGTACTAAACATTTTAAGAGGATTATTCTGAATTCTTCTTTCTATCATTTCATAGAGGTCTCTTTTTTTTTTTTTTTTTTTCGAGTTGGAGTCTCACCCCTTCACCCAGGCTGGGGTGCAGTGGCACGCATGCTCACGGCCACCCCAGCATCAACCTTCTGGACTCCGGTGATCCTTCCACCTCAGGCTTCCGAGTAGCTGGAACTACAGATGCGCACTACCATGCCCGGCTGTGTTTTATTTTACTGTAGAGACACAGTCTCACTAAGTTGCCCGGACTGGTCTTGAACCCGTGGGTTCAGGTAATCCACTTGCCTTGGCCTCCCAAAGTGCTGGAATTACAGGCTGAGCCACCAAGCCTGGCCAATTACTGTTTCTTTTCTTTTTTTCTTTTTTTTGAGTTGGTGTCTCACTCTGTCGCCCAGACTGGAGTGCAGTGGCCGCTCCCAGCCACTGCAGCCTCGACCTCCTGGACTCCGGCAATCCCTCCACCTCAGCTTCCAAGTAGCTGGAACTTCAGGCATACGCTACCATGCTTGGCTAATTTTTTTTTATTTATTTTAGAGATGAGGTCTCGCCAAGTTGCCCAGGGTGGGTCTCAAACCTGCGGGCTTAGGCAATCTGCTCACCTCAGCCTCCCAAACCACGAGATTACAGGCTGAGCCACTGAGCCCGGCTGATTACTGTTTCTTAAGAGTACATTGTTGAACATTTGCTAGTTTCTTTTGGAGGTATCATTATTTCCTGAGTCTTTAAATAATCCTAGCATCCTTATATTGGCGTTTATACATTTGTGGACACGGCCACATTTTCTGACTTTAACAGGAGTCTTGTAGGGATACCCTTTCACTACTTAGTCTAGCCTGTCATCCTGAAAGGGTCATTCTGGACAGATAATGACCCTAAGTAGCCAAAACTTGCATTATGGTTCTCTAGATGGCTGGATAGCTGCCTTTGTACAGAATTTTGGTGAGGCAGCTGGCTAGGCTCTGCTATTCAGCAAGATCACTGAATGAACTCTGCTACCAGCCTGAGTTGCTATAAGGGTGCTGCTCTGGCAGTTGCCTCTGACCTGGCAGGGCTGTGGGGTATATTAACTATCCAGGTATTGCTATTTGAGGTCAGTTGTTGGCCAGAGTTGCAGAAAGAGCTCTGAAGTTAAGTGGATTGGGATGAATGGACCAACTTCTATGTTCAGTAGAAATGCATAGTTGAGATTTGCCTCCCTCCCTGGGAAGAGTCTGGAGGTTGACTTTTAGACCAAAAGAAGAAGGTATTGAACTCCTAGGTGTGGCAGAACTAATATCTGCATCTTGTCAAAATTTGCTGCTCTGGTTTTCTCTCTCCCTGGGCTGGAGGGTAAGCTTTGAGGATACAGAAAATGCAGATTAAGCTCCTGACTGCGGCAGATCTTATGTCTGCTTGTTGTGAAAATTCACTTCATCCTTTTTCCACCTTGGTGGCCTTCTCCCACCCTGGGAAGGCCACTGGGGTAGTGTCTAAGGTTGGGTCTGGAGGTTGGCCACATAAAAATTCAAGCCAAGTAGCCATTTCCACCTCTTCTGAGAATGACCAGCTCAGCTTTGTGGGTAAGCTACACTGCTAGCTGTTACCTCTAATTAAGCACCACTGCTGGTAGGTACTCTGAACTTTTACCAAAATCGGTGCACTGGTTTGTGCGGGCTCCGCCTTCTTGCTTTGCTTTCACCTGAACCCAGGTGATCTGGCCATTCTGTTTTTTCCTAACTTCCCTGTTTCCTATGAGGTGAGAATGGGCTGGGTGTCCTGGGAAGTGTCTCTGAATGCTAGGGAAGTTGAATGTCTACCTTTTCCATTATTTTTTTCTACTGTAGAAACCGAGGATCCCAGGAAATTTTATCTGTGTGGCACTGTGCTGACTTGGGAGAGAGGAGGGGCAGTGTGGTAAGAGTAAAATCATTTCTCCTGTCCTTTCCCTGTGGATTTTTATCTAGTTCCATGGAACACACAAGTGACATAGGCCAATTCTCATATTTTTGGTTTTTATCAAGGTGTGTTTTTGTCTGTGGTAATTGCTAGCTGATCTTTCTGTGAGGCAAGTGAAGTCTGGGACCTCCTCTTCTGTCGTCTTGCTGATATCACTTCAACTTGCTATTTTTTAAAAATGGGTTGCTAATATATAAGCTCTGGTTGTCTGTAAAAATCAATCCAAGGGAAAGAGAATCATTTGACTCAAGATCGAAACAGAGGACTTGCAGTGACGGGTTGGCTAGCTTCCCATCAGTAGGACCTTGTAAACCACCAATGGGCTTTGGACCATATTTTTAGAAATGGTGCCTTGAGGCCAGCAATCTCAAAAGGTTGATTGTGATCTCCTAGTCTACCTGGTAAACTCTCAAGCTGGCTCCTGCTACCACAACACACTTCCTCAATGAAGCAACTTTACTAACTGCACCCCTTTGTCTCCTCATCCCACCCTCCTTCCCCCCAGCTGTCCACCAGGACAGTTGAAAGCCTGTGGGTGCCAGGGGAAAAGGTAGAGTCATCTATATCAAGTAAACAAACAAACAAAGCACTTAGAGATGGGTTTCTTGGACTATGCTACAAAAAGGGATAATGATTCTTTCTCAGTGTACTTATTGACATTCACTGAGCAGCATATAGTTTATTTTAGCTAGAGTTTGTGATGTAGCATCTATATTTAATTCCACAAGCTGTCAGGCAACTCATATATTTACAAACACAATCCCGGAAACAATGTGTTTGCTGGTCACAGCTGCATCTGTAACATCTTGGGAGCTCTGTGCTGTTCGGCACAGCTCAGGGCATTATCATTTTACATTCTGGTCTGTGCCAAGGTCCAAATAGGGCAGAGCTTGGGCTAAAAGTTCAGATTCAATGACAGGCCTGGCAGGAAGCCAAGAGCAAGAGTAACATTGAGGACTGTGGGTCATAATGGAGAGTTGTTTGTCAGCCCCACCTCAGTTCTGCAGGCTGCACAATGATGAGCAATTTCTGTGATTGGTTTCGGTTTATTTTGGCTGCCTAGGCCTTAAACCACCCTATGTGTATACGGAAGCTCTGCTAAGAAGGGAACTAGGGCTTAAGCAATGGAAGCCAGGCTGGTGGGAGGAGGCAGGGACAGAGAAGCATTCCTCTCTTGAATGTGGAACCAGCTAGCTGTCAGCAAAGGGTATGGAGTAGATGTCTAAGTTTCAGTAGCTGGACCCAGGAGAGTGGCTTGCCATGCCCAAGAGTAGGGGCCAAATGGCCCAATTCAGGCAATCTTGGTAACAGGAGGTCCAATCTATTGGTCAGAATTCATAGAGAGGAATGCCAGGTCGTGGTGCAGTTCAGAAACAGGCAAAAGGCAGGCAATTCTTGGAAGTCTGTCTCCCTACAACAGGAGGTGAGGAAGCTGAGAGCAGGGGGCTCAAAAGCCATCAAAAGTGCAAGCTCCTTACACCTCAGATAGACATACTGAGATTGTGCAGAAAGGAGGGTGATGAGGAACTTGGGCACAGCTTTGGGGTTTGGGGATAGGAGGGAAGAGCATTGTAACTCAAGGGTGTACAGGAAACCAGTAATTATGAGTTGGCCCAGGTTGGAGGAATATGTCTGACCTTATGGTTTTTGAGACAGTGCAATTGAAACATCACTGCTTTCTCATGAGGCCATGCTGACAGGCCATCTAAACCACCTCTGAAAAAGCAGGAGGCTTAAGTGCCCTTATCCAAGCCAGGAAAATGATTTTAGATGAATCTCACTTTTGCACTCTAAGATTTTAGACTTTTCTTCAATTCATAGCAACTTTTTAAGTGAGAATGGCCTAGAAGAGCATAGGATAGCCTCATATGAACACTGCTCCCTTATTCAAGTCTGTGACTGTTAGGTTTATAGGTCATTTACAAGGTATTAAGGACTTTCTTGAGAGACCATTATTGGCTTCTCTGTTCCTGACTTTCCTTCTCTGTAAAATGGGCATAATAACAGCATCAACTTCACAAGGTTTGGTAAAAATTAAATGATCTAATGCGTGGAAAGTGTTTAGATCTAGTACATAGTAACCAATATCTACACATAACTGGAGGTGATTATAATGGCATCTCTGAAACTCATGGGTTTCGTATTTTGACATTTTCATTTTACCATTAGAACACATAAAATAGAGTCAGAACAAGCTGTAGGCCCAGCATTGAGAGACTCAATTTCAAGTCCTGATTTTTCCTCAAACCAGTGGTGAGACCTTGAATAACTTACTGAACTTCTATGACCGTAAGTTTTCTCATCTATTAAACAATGTGAAGAGGATTCCATCATGAGCTCTCAACTGGAGAGTTATATTAAAATCTCCTGCAGGGTTTTTCAAAATATTCCAAATTAGAAAAATGTATCCCAGCCCCAGACATCAGTTATTTCCTTCTCTGTTTCCATTCCACTCCCACCTTCCCTACATACACACACTACATACACACACATGCTCCCTACATACACACATGCTCCCTACATACACACACATGCTCCAGGCTGCTAAGGACCTCTGGACCAGGATGCCACCTTGTTCCCCTAGTTCCATGACATGATCTGGTGGAAAATTAACCAGGGACCAAAGACTGCAGGAAGTCAAAGTAACCATTATCAGCACAGAGCCTAGCTTTGAAAGGCTCCTTGGAGAAAACTAGTCTAAAAGATGTGATAGACCATTGTAGACTCCAAGACAGGGAAGGTAGGAGTGAGTACAATAACAGGTTTTGTAGCCAGCCAAAAGGGGAATCAAGTGACCACCAAATAAAGGCTAAAGGGCCTTAGGTTGAACCTACTGCTGCAGTCATTAACTATGAAGGACCAGGGTGGGGGCCCAGTGAGGTTACACGGAGTGACCAGTCGGGACATCCAAAGGCTAAGGGCACATTTAAAAAAAAAAAAATCAGAAACATTACCTTCTCAGGCTTCAGTTTTCTTACCTATAAATAACAACAACAAAACAAACCAAAAAAACCCCTGTATTGAATGAGGTCGTGTCTATAAACTCTTTCTGGTTTCTTTTTGACTCTAATCACCTGTAATAAAGAAATGGAAAAAAGAGTAGTGAACACACAGAGTACTCACCATGGGCCAGGCTCTTTTTAAGAGCTTTGCAAATATTAACTCTTTTAATCCCACAATCCTATGAGGTAGGGCTATTATTGTTATCTTTTTTTACTTAACAGATGAGGAATTTGAGGCAAAAGTTGGAACCAACATAGGAAGTCAGACGGCCAGGCTCTATAGTCTATGCTCATAACCACTCCATTTGCAACAGCTGATGGGGGTCACAGTGCCAGGAAGAGAAAGGTGGATTGGTTCTTATGGCCTCAAGGATTTCTTAAAGGAGGAGAATGATGAACAGTTTTGAGGAAAGTTGATCTGCACAGAGACAAGGTTTTCAAGGCTTTTGGATATGCAGTTTTTCATTTAGAGGCTCTATTTGATCAGCAATGCCATCTCTCTCTCGGCTGGAGACCCCTTGACCTGAAGGGAGGCACTGAGACTGCGGGGCCTCCCTAGTGTGCACACTCTGACCATGGCTATATCACATGGGACTCTGGGCAAGCCTGTCAGTTAGCTTGTCTCACCAAGGAAAACGCCAAGGACACCCGACAGGCAAGTATGAAGCCTCAGCAACTGACAGATGAGTCTGTCCTTGATAAGTGAAGGGCTGGTTATCACACAGAGAAACCTATAAATTCGGGGCCCCCAGGGCATAGAGCCCATAAGGTCTAAAGTCACTAAAGCTGTATGTGTTTGTTGTGTGTGTGATTTTTTTCAAGCTTATTATAGAATTCTCAAGTCCTTAGTTTTTTTCCTGCCCCAAAAGGGCAAAGACTGAGTCTGTCTTGTTTACCAATTTTAATCGCATCACCTGAGATAGTCCTTGTGTATAGACATTACTTGATAACTGATTGACTGTTTGATAGACAGGTGAGTGAGGATGCAGAGCTGAGTTCTGGGTCTCAGAGTCAGGATATCTGAACTTCTCTTCTGCTTTCTTGTGGAGTGGCCTCTAGAGAGTCTCTTTGCCTCTCCCAGCCTCCTCTCTTAAAGGTCTCAAATTAATGTACGAACATTTAGTAAACAACAATTATGATTAGCTCTTATCTTTGCATAAATAACCATTAATATTATAAACTTGATTCTATATTATATCCTCACCAATGTTTAGTCATTTCCTGACTAGCTGTGGGGAGATGCATCCACTGTCTCATGCCAGTCCTGGGAGTCAAGCTCAAGGTCGTATCATGGAGCCTGGGGAGGACAGTGGCAAGAGTTGTCATCCCTGCCTGGGTTCAAATGGGGGAATGATGGGAGTTGATGAAGTTCTATGAAGTGTAACTAGGAGCACATTGTCAAGGCAAAAGCACTTTGGTGAGTCTCTGTTGAGGCTGGCAGAGTCTTCCAACAAGAGGGGAGAATAAAAGTCACTGATCTGTGCTGATAGCACCCCCACATTCACCCTTGCCCTTGAGAATGTCCTATCATTTATCCTTTCTACCTTCCCTTTCTGGTAAAAACAGGAGGTTTTTGCATCAAGATGCTGCAGTTGACAAGAACAAATAACACTTTCTGTTAATTTTTTTTAACCACTGACACCCTCCAATTTATTCAAGAAAACATCTCCTCAATAGAGAAGGGCAATTAACCACTTAAATGGCTTGAAAACTTATTTAATGTCACTGCCTAATCACTTTATGAAATGTCACTGCTTCAGCACGCAAACATGTCTGCTTGATACCTCCCCTCTCTTATGTTTCACTCCCTTCTGCAACACAGAGCTTCCTCCCAAAGAAGGCTGAACTCTTCATGCTTCTCCCCTCACGTATGTGGCCCTTATGTTTGCATTGAATGATGGAGTTTCCACACTGGGTGGGATCCTAGGGAGCATCTTACCTCAGAAATCACATTACTGATGACTAAAGTGAAGCTTCCAGAGGGAAGCGATTTGCCTGGGTGCCAACTTGCCTATTTAAAAAAAAATTGTAAGTCATATAACTTGGACTGTAAAGTGTAAATACTATGGGATCTAGGGTAGGTAGAACTGGAGGTTCTGTCAGTGAAATATGTGACCTTATGCAATTCGCTTATTTATTTCTAGCCTTAGTGTTCTCATCTGTTAAAAGGGGTGATTTGATTATATGTGCTTTATAAGCTGTAACTACTACACAAATATGAAATGATTTATACTGGTATTTATTCATGATAATTAATTTTATTAATTATTATACTTTTCTCAGTCCCTTTTACTTTTTCTTCAGGCCTATAACCATAGCTTAGCCATACTCTTAACTCCTCCAAGACACATATCCTCTGGGACCAATTTTAATGAAGAAACCTCTATGTCTGCCTCACTTGCCAAGATTTAGTGCACTAGTGGCTGATCCTCAACTCCTAATTGTTCTGACTTTTGTCACACTTAGCATAAATGGATACTGAAAACATTAGGAGGATGCAAATAAATCCCAAAAACGTCCACACCTGAATAACAACCTCAGAGTGGTGGAGACAGGACTACTCTTCAAATCCCTACCATTTGAAGTTCGCATGCCAACTTCTCATGTGACCTCATCTATACTTGAATTTCTCCATTGACAAGACTGTGACCCATTTAATTCATAGCTTAAAGAACAGATTTGACCTAATGCACTCGGCAAAGAAAAACTCATGACTTGCTCTACCTGTACCTTTGGTGCAAAGCTAATTTATTATTTGTTTAGGTGTAAAACTGTCTTGAGTATGATCTAAGTAAGTGAAATTATTTGGCTTTCACAGGTAGATTTATAATTTTTTTCATCAAGGAGCCAGCTTAGCCATTACTTTAATATACTACTGTATAACATAGAGGCTTACTTACACAGTCAGCTCAGGACTAGGATTGATGGGAGCAGAATGGGGAAGGTGCTGTTTTATCCCACCACAAATTAGCAGAACCCAGAAGTTGTGAGCATTTAGACAGTTAACATTTGCTTGACAGGTTGCTGTTACCAAATTTCTAAAGATATTATTTGTGGAGCATAAACAGGAGATAGCCAAAAGCTGTTCTCCTTAAAAAGCCTGATTTTTGCACAACTGTCAATGCAGTAATAATTTTGTCCTTTTTTAAAAGGTGAAGGAAAACGTTCTAGGAATATTTTTGAAAAAAAGTTTTGAAATCTGTTTAAAACTTCTCTTTCATAAAAAGAGATTTTTTAGTCAAAATGTCTTCAGATCCTGAGAAAAACCAACGAAGCGGAAACCATATGATTCCAAGGCCAGGTTTTGCAGAGGAACCGTCAGCACTGAATGCCGGAGTTCTTGCTGCGCTCAGCAGACTCGGCCCGGCAATCAAAACTGAATCTAAAGCCGATATTCCTATAACCAGGCAGGTTCTCGCATGTTGTGAGCTCTGAAAAAGCATAATTATAAACAAAGAGTGACAAGAAGCACACGTTGACTTAATATAGCTTGCTTCTTTCAAAGAGCCCATAGTTTTTCACATGTGTGAGCTCACCTGTCCTTAGAAAACCCTCAGCTGGTGATTGAGGTGATGGCTATACTGCCATATACAACACAAGAGGCCAGCACACCAGGAGGTTAAGTAGCTGGGCCAAGGCTACGTGTTGTCACTAGCTCACAGTGACTCCCTGATGAGATACATAGATTTGGCTCATCAAATGTTTTTGAGGGGCTGGGAGTGGTGGTGCAAGACTGTAATCTCAATGCTTTGCAGGGCTTAGGTGGAAGGATTGCTTGAGCCTAGGGGTTCGAGGCTGTGGTGAGCTATGATTGCGCCTCTGCACTCCAGCCTGAGTTGCAGGGCAAGACTTTGTCTCAGAAAAAAAATGTTTTTGAGGACCAACTATGTGTGTGTCTTGAGATTACAAAAGATTAAAAAAGACCTCTGACCTTGAGCAGTTCATAAACCAGACAGGCAGGGTGTGTGTGACTCAGTTGAGTTAGGGGGATGATCAGTATTACTCTGCTCGAGAAACTGCCATGCTAGCTTCTTCTCAAATGCAGAACAGTGGTTTTTCTTCAGGGAGCATGAAGAATCCCACCAGGTCAGGCGTTATTCAGAATGGGAAAGCCTATAGTTGTCTTTGATGTTATGTGCCTGCATTGTTTTTCTATTGCTGTGTAACAAATCACCACAAACTTGATGGTATAAAACATATGAATGTGCCATTTCATAGTTTTTGTGGCTCAGATGTGTGGGTTCAGGTTAACTGGGTCCCCTGCTCAGGGTTAGAAATCCAGGCGCTGGCCAGGGAAGCAGTTTTCACTCAGGACTCAGGGTCCTCTTCCAAGGTCACATGGTTGTTGGCAGAATGTTTCCTTGAGGTTCTATGACTAAGGTTTCCATATTCTTGCTAGCAGCTGACTGAAGACAACTCTCAACTCCCAGAGTCCGCTTGGCCACATGGGCCCATAGGCAGTTCATAGTATGGCTGTTTTCTCTCTCACTGGCCATTTAAGCTCATCTCTGACACTTCACTTTCCTCTAAAGGCTAACTTAATTAGGTCTGGCCCACCCAGGATATTGCTCAAAGTTATGCAAAAGTCTTTGTCCTCAGTGCCACCACCGGAATCTAGATTGTTATCTGCCATTTGGACTTGCAATGCATTCTGCATTCATTGGATATTAATTCAAAGTCAACTGATTCATGACCAGAGCGTGGGAGTGATATTACAGTCACAGATCCTGCCAACACTCAAGAGGAGGGGGTCATGTAGGGCATGCACAGAGGATATGGGAATCTTGGGGACCCCCATCTGAGAAGCCTGCTTTTCACGACATCTTCCCACCTGTGTTTGTGCATCACCACTTTGCTGTGTTTGCTGCCTTGGCCTCCTGTGTCAGGTGGCTGTGGCCTCCAAAATGAACATTCTCTCTTCCTCTTTGTCAATACACCTTTTAAAGAAATAGAGCAGTATTTTATAAGAGGAATTAATCACTCATGGTGGAGTTTCAGGTAATGTAATGAGCACTTGCTTTTGCATTGTCAATGCTTAGTGTAGTGCCTGGCACTTAAGAGTCCTCAATTTATGTTTCTTCAATACATGAGTATGTGCCTGATTAAATGAAAAATATTTTGGGCATCCCCATCAGATTGCATCCATATAAAAAATGCCTACCCCTCCCGGTGAGCAAGACTGATTCCTCTTTTCAGTTTCAGATCTTTTTTTTTTTTTTGCTGGTAATGCATGCATATTATAAAAACACTTGGGGATTTTTTTTCTTCTTTCTTATGATTTTATTTTTATACTTAACTTTTTAATCCAACTGTAACTAATTTTCCAATGTTACGTATAAAATAGTCCATCCCCATGCAATTAGTCTGTGATGCTTTTTTTAATATACTAAGTTCTTATATATAATAAGGTTTATTTCTGAGCTATCTATTCTACTTCATTGATCTGCTGTCCAATTTGTGTGCCAGTATCACCTATTTTAATTATTGGAATTTTATCATGTTTTAATATCTGGTAGGGCAAGAGCTGTCTCATTATTCTTCTCTCAGCCCCTCCTTCTACTAGTTCATTAAGCGAGGGTCCGTCTCACTGCTTGCTCGAGCTCTTTTGAAAAAGTCTGGACATGGAGCATATTTTGAAAAAGTCTGGACATGGAGTCGGACTTAGGCTCATATTCTGCCCCTGCCTTTTTCCTAACTCAACTCTTCTGAGTGCCAGTAAAATGTAGACTTATAATAATAATGCCTATATGACAAATTTCCTTTGAGAACTGAGGCAGCTTTTAAGAGTCACCTAGCACATGGTAGGTGGTTGAGACACACCAACTGGAGTGGAGGAGTGACTTTGAACACCCAGCCACTTGTACTCTGTTCTCCATCCTTCCAGACAGGGATTGCAACTCTTCTGAAGACATCCTGTGTGAATGCGAAGGTACAGACTCAGACTCAGGCCAGACTTTAGGCTGGGAGTGTGCTGAGTGAATGCGTGGTTCCAGCCTCTGTGCAAATCCACATTGATTCAAGGGAAGTCTGGTAGTTTCGAGAACTGGAGCCTACCCAGAGCATGAATCAAGTGTTGAAGCCCACATTGCCTGTCCTTACCGGAGTCCAGGAGTGCCAGGGAATTAACAACCATTGCCTTGCCCCCAGGGAGCCTATCTCTAGGCATTGGCAGGCAGAGAAAGCTCTCAAGCCATGGATTACAGGTTCTTGGGGCTGAAGCTCATTCTGGCGTGCACTGAAGGGGTGCTGGCAAGGGGAGATGGGCAGATTCTGACAGCCTGTGGCTAGAAATTAAAGGTTAGATAAATGATCACAACTCCAAGAAGGCCCATGATACTGAATGGTCTCTTGCATCTGCCCAGAAATTTATAAAGGTGACTGGCTTTCTTTGGACAAAGGGCAGCCACTGAGAATCAGAGGCCTATGTTGACTCTCCAGGCAACCAAGAATTTTGAAGGCCAGAATCTTATTGTTTTCCTGGCATCTTCCCTCCAGCTCAGAGAGGGCAGGGCATGTACTCATTTATTCCTTCCAGAAGGGTGTCTGAGGGTCTGTTCTGTGCACTTAGGAACTGGGGTAGAAGCATACGACAGTGAGGTCCAGCCCTGTCTTACTGCCTGGTGAAAGAGAGCACATTGGATGGAGAAACTAGTGTGCCCTATCCGCCCTGACGATGCCATATGCAATCTGAGTTCCCCATTTTATCTCGATCCCTGCATGGCCTTCACTAAAAGAACAGATCTTTTCAATAAGCAGTCTTAGACATTAACTCATCAAGCCTTTTTATTTTTAGAGGCTACACTTGGGAAGTGATTTGCCCAAGGTCACCCAGCTTCATAGCAGCAATGGAACTTCACTACCTTTCTGCCTCACAATTCTCCACCTGAAAAATAGGTCTGCTTCTCTTATGTTGGGCTTCTAGAGGCAGCACACCGTCTGAGGCAATTATGGAAACAAAATGAACATTTCTGAGAGAGAAAGAAAAGGATTGTGTTTACTGAGTCCAAGAAGGACTTGGAAGTAACATCACATAATGGAAAAGAATCAGACTCTTGAGTTCAGTTTCTGGTTTTGCCACCTCAGAACTGTGTGGACTTAAGCCACTTTCTTAACCTTTCTCCACCTCATCTGCCCATCTGTAAAATGATGGCAACAGTGTTTCCTCATAGGTTTGTCTTAAGGGTTGAGTGAAATGATCTATGTCAAGCACTTAGCAGATGCCTAGAACCACACTGTGATAGAACGGGCCTTACCCAGTTTCGTTTGATGCTCCCAGGCCTACGGGGTGAGATCAGGGTGCCCAAATGACGTTGCCTTTTGTCCTTTTCCAGCTCCAAGCCCTGGAGGAGCGGCACAGAGGGGGAGAGCGTGGCGAGAGAATGAAGACACCAACCGCCCGGGAGAAGCATGAGGTGGCAGTGTGGCACTTGGCTTAGAGGGCTTCGGCCGGCGGCAGCCCCATGGACAACCCTGCTGGCACTAGGCCTGCCCGGCTGGGTGTTGGCCATCTCAGCCACGGCAGCCGCTGTGGCCCACGAGCAGCATGCCTCCCCAGCTGGCCAGCCCCCCCTGGACTGGCTGCTCACGGACCGGGGCCCCTTCCACCGCGCTCAGGAATATGCTGACTTTATGGAGCGCTACCGCCAGGGTTTCACCACCAGGTACAGGATCTACAGGTGAGTGGCAACTGCCTCCACTGAGGAAGGAGCTTCCCTGGGAACCCAGCCTGCACAGACCCCAACTGTGTAAGGGCTTCGCCCGCTCAACAGGCTGGTATGCCCTCAAACAGAGCTGGAGGTGAGAGCTGGGGGGCACCAGGCAGGGAAAATAAGCCTACCATGTTGGTTTTTTAAAAAGAACGAAGAAAACACACAAGCTGGAAAACCTGCTGATGCCTCCTGGGGAACTTAGCAAAAGGGTTTCTATTTATAGGTAGTGCTGCTTATAAATTGAGGACAAATCAGGCAGCATAGAGTCAGCATGTGGCCCAGGCTGCCGTGGGAGGTCAGAGTCAAATGCTGGGGCCAAGTTTTAACTAATGGGTTAGATAATTTTATGATTTATAATTACTTAGACATGCAAACGAAGGAAGGGCAGCTCCAACTCTTTCCTGAGGGGCCTGGGGAGGCATGCAGGGTCAGGAACAAGCTGTGGTCAAGCTTGTCAACACCACAGGCTCAGCAGGCCTTGGGCATGAAAGTAGGTTACACCTTCCTGGCCCCTTAGGCCCATCCTCAGGAACCTCAGAACTGAAAGTCAAACTCCTGAGACCTGCCTAATTTGTCCTTAAATGGGATAAGCCAGGTGCTTGTTCTCTGCCTCCACTGAACCAGCCCTTCAAAAGCAGAGTGTTCATCCTAGTTCTCATCTTGGACAACCCTGCAAGCCTCAAGGCTTCCACAGTGCTTCTCTGCACTCAGACGTCCCCTTGGTCTCTCTGCCCACCTGCCCCCTTGTCCTGTCTTTTTCTGTTTTTCCCCTCATCATCCTTGCATCTTTAAATAACCCTGGGAGCTTTGCTGATATTTTTTCTTTGTTCAAAGACATCCATTTTCTAATTACAAACTAGTTTCTAATAGAAAAAGAGAAAGAGAGAAAAAGGTAAAAAAACCACAAAGGGAAACAAAAATATAAAATCACCGATTCTTTTAGCATCTAGAGTTTGCTATTGTTAACATTTTGGTGTATGCATTTCTAGTCATCTGAACATATTAATGTTTTTAGACCTCTTGCTAGATTTACAACTTTGCATGCCTTATGTAAAATAGTTTCAACCATATATTGGAAATTCAATTATTCTCCCCTTTTTACAGATGAGGAAATTGAGGCTCAGAGAAGTTAAGCAACTTGCTGAAGGACAGAAAAATAGTAAATGGTGGAGACAGGATTAGCTCCCAAAAGGTTAGACTCCAGAGTCTAAGTTCTGAAATATCTTTAGCGACATTTTCCTTTTTCTGGGAGTTTTTTAATGTCTGCAGTAAGTATGCAAACTGCTTCAGTTCATAGGGAGTCTCAGAAATAAGGTTTTAGGAGTATTCAGTACAGTTCTCAAAGATTTCCAAATGGTCAGACAGGGGTCACTTATAGAGGCTGTCCACCTGGTTCACAATTCCCACACTTGGATGCAGACAAAGGTGCAAGATCAGATATTTGAAGGGCTGGTACTTCTTGGGCCTAGAGGTATATAGAAACAAAATTCTGTTCTCAGGAGTAACCTGCTTAGCTGTTCTTTCAGACCATTTCTCTCCCACTGTGCTTAGACCCAGTCTCATCCTGGAAGAGATTACAGTTCACACTCCCTGCTTGGTGGCTATGGTCCTTGCCGTCTTCCAAAGACGGTAGAAACTCACATAGAATCACTGAGGCAGAGAGAAGCTGACTCAGGCTCAGAGTGACTGAGTCAACACCAACTCAGGGAAAGGCATGTGAGTAGAAGAGTTGCAGAGCAGAGGATTAGCTATCAGCAAATACAGCAAGTCCCCTACATATGCACCGTTAAGTTGTAAACATTCAAAGATGTGAACAAGCATTTTTTATGTATTATTTGTGTTACCAGTCCCCTACGTATGAATGAGTTCCCATCTGAGAGTGTGTTCGTTTTTAAGCTGAATTTGTTTGTAAGTCCAACAAAGTTAGCCTAGGTACCCAACTAACACAATCGGCTATATAATACTGCACTGTACCAGGTTATAACACTTTTCATACAAATAATGCATTTAAAAAACCCACAAAAAATAAAAATATATATATTTTTAATCTTACAGTATAGCACCTTGAAAAGTACATGCTTGCTTTCGGACATCCTGGGCTTGAAATAAAGATCCTGTACTCACAGTAAAATACACAAAAGCACAACCACTTGTAGCGGATAAACACAAATGACAATGTACATCAGACATGTGAACTGGCTTATGTGATTAGACATGAGAACACACATTCACATCTTTGAAAGTTCTCAACTTGAAGACTCACATGTAGAGGAGGACTTACTGAATAAGAATCTAGACATCTGCCTCCACACATTTTCTATAAGGCAAATCCAGGGTCATCTTTCTCTTTATCAAAGATTTTTTTTTATATCTTGAAAAAAGAATCAGAAAATCCACTGTAGAAAGTGTTCAAGCAGAGAATCCCTCCAGTTCAGTAAAATAAGACTTAATTTACTTTAGACTTTTCAGTTTATCCCACATCTTACAAAAGTGCTGTTATTGCCAAAAATAATTTTTTAAAGGTGTATTGGAATTGAAGTCAGATTGGGAATCCTAATATCACTGTTCACTTCAAAGAGCTATAGGAATTAGCAGGAATAAACCATCGGTTTCCTTCTCCCCTCAATAGATTTTTCTTTTCATCAAGCTCCTGTCCCAAGTTCGGATAGCCTGGCAGCCACTTAGCGCCTACGCGGGCAGCTCAGAGCTGGCCCACGGGGAGTGTCTATAATCACTTCTGCACCATCAACTGTTCTATCAGTTGGTAATGGTTTTCTGATCATTTAATGTGACAAGCTCTTACACTGTGCCATTCTGTTTCTCTGGGGTCAGTTATTGCACATGAACCTGTACTTGGGGAAACAGTAACCAGTCATTCTGACAGGAATGTAGTATTCTGATTTGTGACCCTTTGGTGGGGAAAAGAGAATGGTCACACACTGCTGCCTCAGAGCATTCTGGGAGCTTTGTGTTTAGTTATTAAGCAAAATGGTGGTTTCATGGATACTTGTAAGGTTCTGTATGGTCCCAGTGGGAATTCATTCTTGTCCCTCCCCCTTTTGTATCTAGTGGCAATTTTCTCTGGAAAATTCAGGACCTCTTATAGTGACTAAATCAAGTTCACAGAAAACTGGTGAAACATACATTGAGAGTCATCCCCAAATTTCTCTACTATCCAGAAGGGCAGAGGGAGAAGAAACTTACAGAGAATATCAGAAATGCTTTTGAGGAAATATTGAGTCTCAAACAAAACTGATGTTTTGTTTAATTCTTTTTTTTTTTTTTTTTTGAGTTGGAGTCTCACTCTGTCACCCAGACTGGAGTGCAGTGGCCGTTCCTGGCCACCGCAGCCTCGACCTGCTGGGCTCCGGCGATCCTTCCACCTCAACCTTCCAAGTACCTGGAACTACAGGCACGCGCTACCACGCCCGGCTAATTTTTGATTTATTGTAGAGATGAGGTCTTGCCAAGTTGCCCAGGCGGGTCTCGAACCCGTGGGCTCAGGCAATCCACTCACCTCAGCCTCCCAAAGGCGTGGGATTACAGGTTGAGCTACCGAGCCCGGCTTGTTTCATTCTTGAGGGAAGCTTTTGGGCATAGAAATCAGATGGTATCCATGTGTGTCTCCTAGATAAGAAAGCATATGCGCTGTGATAGGGAAGAATAAGATTTTCCAATGAGGCTAGAATATCTGATGCAGAGATGTGAAGGTCTCTTGCACAGCAGGAGAGAGATCCTTCTTCCTTTCTGTTTGTTGAACAGATCATAACTACTGCATAACATGGTTCTAATATCAAACTCCAAATTCCATCATTCTTATTTGAATGTCAGAGTGGTGCTGTTATTTTGAGGAGATGACTAGTTGTTCTAGAATAGCTCCAGCCTCTTTAGCCATGGATTCCCAGAGGCTGTTACTCTCTCCATCACAAATTTGTGTTCAGAGTGAGGATTCTGGACCCTGATGACCTGGGTTCTAATCCTGGAGCTGCAGGTTGCTAGCTGTATAGTGTTGGGCAAATTATTTAATTTCTTGCTCCCCAATTTCAATATTTGTAAACTGGAGACAGTAATAGTTCCTACCTAATGGATTGAAATGAAAATTAACTGAGTTAATTGATGTAAGGCACATAGAACAATGCTTAATAAATACCACCTATTATTATTAGATTGTTCTTAATAAATATTAGCCTATGCAGGAAGAGTAATGAGAGAAGAACCATGGATGTTATTTTGCTAGAATGTCTGCTGGGGTCATTGACAACTTATATTAGAAGGGGGAAATCGTTCTTTTGCTTTCCTTTTAAAAGCATATTAGCCCTTACCCTTTAATCTAGCTCTTCGCTGGGAGGGGAATTGACTGAAGAATGATGGGACTTTCTCTAGAGTATACTTTTACTGGCCCTGTGGGCTGCCAGATAGAGCAAGAGCATTTCCAACATATTTTAAAGTTGCCACAGGTCAAGCTCTTGCTTCTAAAGTCAGGATGGCTAACTGATCAGGCCTTCCTTAGGCGTTTTCTCTAGGGACCAGTCACTGCAGGTTCCTGGTCCTAGAAATGAAATGCAGTCTCAGGTTGGCACCATTAAGAGAAGAGAGACAATATGCCCTCCTGGATAGCAGGCCTTAAGCATAAAAATAGGTTATGCCTTCCTGGTCCCTTAGGATCATCCCCGGGAACATTGGAGCTGAAAGTCAAACTGGTGAGACATCCTTAATCCATCATTAGATGGGGTAAGCCAGGCATATAAGCCAGAAGAGAGACAGTATGCATTCTGGTTAAGCCCTCCTAGATAACAGGATGAACTTGGGCATTTCAGCCATTTTTGGCAATCTTGCAAATTCCGTTGACCAACCTCTCAACATGTCCTCAAGCTCTGTCAGACCAAGATCTGAGTAATCAGCCAATTTCTCAATCGTGTCTCTTACTAGGCTCATGGAAAGAGCTGGAAGAGCATAGATCCCATCTCCAGTTCCTTGTGTGACCCGCCCCCCAGCCCCCCATTTCACTTACTGACTAATACTTACTGACCAACATTTCACAGCAACCCTATGAGGAGTTTCTAGGGTCTAAGGCAGTGAAACGGGCTTGTTCAAGGTCGGAAAGGTAGCCAGTCATAGCTAGAAATAGCACTCAGAGCTCCTGACTTGAAGTCTCCTGCTCATTACTCTAGACCATGCCACTTCCCTCTGACTGGTAAGTGCATCTTCATCATAACACGCAACCTAATCAGGCACCTAAATTGAACTGATGCAAATGTAAATATGGTTTCTCGAAACACTCTAGCGGTAATGTTCCATTCTCTCTTTGCTACAAATCAAAGTAATGAGCAGTCTGGGTTTTTTTTTTCTTTTTTGTATTAAGGTTTTAATAGAGAGATAATCATGGGATTGGAAAAAATCCAAGCCACTACGATGAAACACTTAAAACTCGGAAAGAATAAATTAAAATTAAGAGAGAAAGTTAGAAATCATGCATAAGAATGAATGACTGGGAGGAAAGCAGGACTGGGGGCCTTCCAAAATATTGACCGTCGTCATTATCACCTCCATTTCTACCCACCTCTTTTTGGAAAGAGGAGGTCCGAGGATACATAAAAAGTCTTTGGGGGAAGAAAACAAATAATAATTAAACAGGCAGCTTTATTGACACAAGGAGACATGGCAGTCTGATTATGCTGTAGGTGAAGTTTGCTAACTTGTCAAAGAACACTGGAAATTAAGAGCGTGTACAGAAAGCAGGGGTGAGATCAGGTGATATGGCAAATGAATCTGCTCACAAGGCAAAAGGATTCTTCAGCAGACAGCAGAGCAACCCTAAGAAAAGATTATCTGGGATTCACCAAGATGAAAAGGAAGATTTGGCGACAGTATAGGTGTGAAGGAAATACTCACCCAGTTTGTGGCAATCTCATGAATGCCGTGGACCAGTCTCTCAGATGTCCCAAGTGTGGTGTGTGGAACAGCATCACCCAAGAGCTTGCTGAGAATGCAGTGCCTCAGGCCTCTCCACAGACCCGCAGAATCAGAATCTGCATTTTAACAATGTCCCTAGTACACGGAGAGGCATGAGAGCTTGAGTACCACGCCCCACCACACCAAGTGCTTGGAGATGGAGCGGGGAGAAAAGGGACCAAGGCAGAGCAACAGAGGAGGTGTCATGGGAAGGTTAGTACCCCACAACACAGGTGAGAGAGGGAGAATATTTATAGGAGCTGCTATCAATGAGCTGGGACGGGAGTCGAGAGAGATTGCACTGAGGAGTGGTTAGTGCCAAGGCACAGGAACTGCAAGGATGGTGCCAGCGTGGGGAGGGAAGCCCAGCAGCAGCGAGGACTGGAGGACCTAGCCGTCTGTGGGTGCCCTCCGGGAGGTGGGGAGGCGGGGAGGCGAGGAGGCAGATAGCAGCTGTGGAAGCAGCCACAGGAAGAGCCCCAGGCTGATTTATTATCCGGCCCACGTCTCCCTGACTAACAAATACTGATTTGGATAAACAGCGAACCCTGGGAGAGGCACCATCTCCAATTAAGAGATCACAGTCCACATAAATAAACGGCAGCCGAAGACAACCTTAGTCTGCCTAGGTAAATCCCAGTGATCTCCAAAGTATGCTTTGCAGCCACTAAGGTGGGGAAGGGCTACATTATCACACGGCTGCAGGACGCCGTGGAGGAGCCCCGAGGTCTTGGGTGGATAGGATGAAGGAAGGAGGTTAGCTCTATGGCACAGACGGCCAGGCCTCCTGTACACTTCTTGATCTCCCAGCCTCTCTCACTGAGTTTGTGTTTTGGCCACAAAGGAGATGGAAAGAGAGAAAGAAATGGAGCACAGACTGGTATTGTGATTTAAATTAGAAGCAGTATGGCGAGGAGAAGCCTACAGTTCTGGTCACAGGCACTATGTCTCAGTCCACAGGGGTAAGGATACAGAAAAGGACAGAACACAATGTTTAGAAGTTGCTTTAATCAAGAGTTCTCAACTGGCTAAACGCACAGCCCCCCTGACACAAATACCTAATTTACATTGTAGACCCAGCACAAGGCATCTTAGGCCTTCATCCAACGGATTTAATTCCAGAAGTATCTCTACAATGAGCCCCAGCATATCTTCATTCTTGTGCAGAATTCTATTTCTGTCTCTGGCATGGAAGCATAGCACAGCAGCGCCGGTATCTATGTGAAGCCCCTGTTACGGGCATACCAATAACTGAATGAAAAAGTGTTCTGCTCTCCTGGAGCAAGCAGAAATAGCATATCAAGAAATAGCCACCATTCAAGAACACAAATGGAAGCATAATCATTCAACAAATATTTCTAAAGGCCAACTCTTGCTTATTATTCCACTAGATTCTGATAATAAACCATGAACACACTGGACACAGCCCTTGATCTGATGGAACATGCAGATACGTAAACAACTGCTAGATTACTTCTTAGCAGAAAAGTCACAGAGAGCTGGAACAAACAGTAATGTGTCAGCAAAGGCCAGTGGATGACTGAAGACTCTGCCGGTAGAAGCTTGTGAAATGGTGTTGTAGGTGCAGACACAGAATGACAGAAGGCATGGGAGCCCAAGAAGCGGTATAGGAACCCAGCAGCCAGCCCTGTGTGCCACGTGTGAATGCAAAATGCATGACTCTGCCCCTCCTCTCCCTGTTTTCTGGTTATTTCTGCCATATCCTGTCCTTCCAAAATGCCAAAAGCATCTCTTAGACACTGATTTCTTCCAGGGTTTAATTTCAAAAAACACTCTTACATGGAGAGGCATGTCATTTTCCAGCATCAGGATAAATAAAATGAATTAAAAACAATTGCATGTCTAGGGAAGACAGGACCAAAGGCAATTCCTTCCACTTTACTTTGGAAGAGTGGAGTGTGAATACTCACCTGGTAAGAAAGTGGTAAACGATACTTTAAGGTCTTCTCAGGCTACTGGTTAGAATGAAAATCTGGCATCATTTATGCTTAAACAACTGGATTCAGGGTAAGACCACTGCACTGTGCATTTCCACACTCAGTCCTCTGACAAGTATTTATTGAGTGTCTCCTTTGTGCAAAGTTGTATTCTGTCCCTATAACAGAAAATAAATGCTAGACCAAACTGGGTCCTAACGATTTCTGGGAGATCAGCAGTCCAGTTTGAGTGACAGCATTCACATCAGAAAACACATTGGAATGCATCGCTTCAAGTGCTAGGGAGAAGACATTTAATACCTTCTCAATGACTGATGGATAGATTGGGTCTATGGATGCTGTGTCAGAATAAAGTTTGGGGATGCCACCTCCAAGTAACACCAGGACTCAGTGGCTCTTGTTCCATATTTTCCCATGTATTTGGGGCTACATCCAGGTTAGGCATCCTGACTTGAGATAAGATGGCAAAGATGGTCTGTGAAGAGAAAAGATGAAAATAAAAATGCTCAAGAAATGAAGAGAGCATCCAGGATGGCCGAGGGGGCAGACAAGATCAGTTTTGTTTTCAGATGAGATTTAGTAAAGAGATCTTGAGTCAGTCAGGCAGAGAAAAAGAGGATTAATTTTTGCTTCAGGAAATAATTAATTTTATTCATGAATGAATTGCTTCTTAGAGAAGTGTGTTTATAGAAAGGAGTGAGGTAGACTTCATCTGGAAACTGTCACGACACAGATGCAGGCCGACAGGGACACTGGCTAGTCATGTGGTCTTTATTTTTTCCCCCTCTATCTCTTCAAGAGAAGAGCCTTTTCTGGGTCAGAGATTCTCTACTTTTTTTTTCTTTATTCAGCTTCTGCCACATTTCTCCCACCTCAGAGTTTCCCACATCTCCCACAAGAAAATTATTTCAGTACATGGAGCTTAGAACAGTGAGTGGCACATGGTGGGGCATTTCTTCATTCAGCACATAGCTTTTGGGCATCTGTGAGTGCTGAACACTCCATGAGGGCTGGGGACACAGTCATGAAGGAGACACAGCCCAGGACTCAGGGAGCTTGGCCTTCAAGAAAGACCCACGCGAGTGCTGGATTAGAAGTGGGTGAGGTCTTTGGCACGTCTGTGTGAGAGGATGTGGCTCCCAGGCCAGTCACCTGTCACCCCTCCAGGACCAGAAACAGCTGAGTCTGCTCACCAGGAGCTGCCGGCAAGCCAGGCTGCAGAGGACAATCTGGACCTGCGTCTGAGATGGGGATGCTCATCCTGCATTCCCACCCCTGCTCAGACTAGAGTCAACTTGTCCCCTTTGACCATCTGACTGTTTTACCCAATCCTGAGTGAAGCAATTTGAAAAACCATCTGCTACTGGACTGTGCAGATGTGGCTAGCAGGAGGCCTCAGAGAGTCTTCTGCTGTGTGACCTGACCATGAGAAGGGGAAAATGATCAGAGGGGTTGTCTACTGGGCTTGTATGTCCAAGAGCCTTTTGTAAGCAGGGATCTCAATGAATGGACTCTACACAGTATTGGAGCATGGACCAAAACAGCAAGCTCTCGACAATCTCCCCAATTTTCCCATAGGAAGAAAGGATTAAAGGGTTAAAAAAATAGATGATTCCCAAAGGACAAAAAGAGTTGGCCAAAGTTTCTATTTAACGTGTCAGAATATCACACTGAGGAGAAAGAAAGCAAAGAATTCCCTCTATGCTGTGGTATATTTAATGACATTAATAAATCATAATAGCTAACATATATTGAGTGTTCCTCATATACCCAACATTTTACTAAGTGCTTTATGCACATTAATTAAAATTATCCTAATAAGAACCCTAGGAGGGTGTACTCTTTGTCCTTATTATAGAAGAGAACACAGTTTTAGAGGGTGTCATACAACTGGTAAGAGGAAGAGCCAGCGTTCAACTCATAAGGTAGGGGACCTGACCATTAAATGATGTTTATTTAAACAAGTGAATCATCTGAGGCTGGGCTACTTAGTATTCTGAGAGAAATAGTGTCTCCAGTTGTACCCTGGTACCCTGTACCCAGTTGTTTGACCTTCCTTCTTTCAGCATCACAGGACATCTTTGGGATGCAGAAGACAGGTCTCAGGAGACTGGAGGTCGCTTATCTCACTCAAAACCCTTGTAGTTCTCAGTTTCCACAAGAGTTCTCCATCTGCACTTGGGCTCTGGGGAACCCGGAGTGGGAGGAAGCCACAGACAGAAGGATCTTCCTGAAATGATGCACCCGCAGCAAATTCTGTATGTGTTGACTTTGCACTGCCAGTGTGTTTCTACAAGGGTGCGGTATAAATCGAATTTCTCTAAATCGAATCCTCTACTGGAGTGATGCTTAATGCCATTTCCAAGATGCAGTATCTTATTTCTTGCCTGGCCATGGCTTATAAAAATTCAGCGTTAAGTAAATCCCTAGCACCTGACTTTAGAATCGGGTAGGTACTGATTTATAAACACATATGCCCACTTGGAAATGTCTTATATTTCAAGGAATATTTTCATAAAGCCAGAGGAAACCTTGGGTGCAGCAAATAACATCTGCTTATTGGGCTGCTTTGTAAGAGGGGATTTTCTTAGAGTAGCAAGATGGATATATGCTCTGTCCCACCCCACTTGCCTTCACACACACAGCACGCTATGCAGTCAGTGAAAGAGAACTAGAGGCAGGCCCCCTAGTCTGTCTTAGGATTTGTAGGCCTAACTTTGGGCGATTAGGACTGCTGTAGCCAGAGCGTGTTTGGGAGAAGCTACGGGAATCTGGCTACCCGCACCCCGCCATGTCTTCCACTCTGTACCTGTTTAATGCTCTGTGATTCTGCACCCTGCCTGGCTTTCCCCTGAACCCAGAGGTATGCCCCTTTCTTCCTCCCCCTGCAAAGAGCAAACAAGCTCTAGATGTCAGAGTGAGTCAGAGTTGACCAGAAGTCTCACTAGCTAAGCAGGAGGCCCTGGTAGGAGAAGAATGAGATAGCCCAAACTGGCGCTGCACCAAGTCCTTGGATATGGGCCCCAGTGCCCAAGAGAATTCTCGTTTTCTTTGTATGCCAGGAGGGCTTGTGCCTCACCTGGGGACATGCTAGTGACGAAGAAGGGACAGGAAAGAAGATTCTTTGGGGAATAAGTTCTGAATCCACAGAGGCATGTAAACACCTAATAATCCCTCGGCATGGGTGACATAGTTGGTTTACTAGTAACAGAGGTAAACTTTAGCCTCGTGAACCAGCCTCTTGCTCAACTGGTTCTGAATATGTTTTAAATTGTGAGTCTGATAAAGAGGACATTACCCTGATTTGATGATCACATATTATATACATGTGTCAGAATATCATACTGAGGACATTATCCTGATTTGGTTATCACATATTATATACATATATCAGAATATCACACTCTGATTTGATCATTACATATTATATATGTGTGTCAGAATATTACACTGTACCCATAAGTTTGTACAATAATTACATGTCCATTAAAATAATAACAAAATAATTTTTAAAATCTATAATTCAATAAACCATTCCTGAAATTTAAAAAAAAAGCAAGAAAGAGGCACAGAGAGGCATGGAAGCTGTGAGAGTCCTTGAATGTTGGCCTGGTTCATTGAGAGACGTATGCCCTAGTAGGACTCAACAGCAGGAATGTGTTGCGTCCTGGAGAGGCTGAGAATATATCACTTTGTCTTCTGCAACCACTGAGGAGAGATGTGTGCATGTTGGTGCCTGTGTATCACAGCCAGACTAGCAGGTGGAATCTGAAAGCCACGGGGTTCACTCGTCTGAGAACAAGAGGCCAAAGCCACATAGGCAGCATCTGGGTGTATAAGAAAGCCAGATCATGTGGGACAGCAGATCAGACCCAAATCAGGTGCCCAAATCTGTGAATTAGAAAGAAACTCTGCAGCTGGGCTCGGTGGCTCAGCCTGTAATCCTGTGCTTTGGGAGGCTGAGGTGAGTGGATTGCCTGAGCCTGCATGTTCGAGATCCTGGGTAACTTGGCGAGACCTCATCTCTACAATAAATTTAAAAAATCAGCCAGGCATGGTAGCACGTGTCTGTAATTCCGGCTACTCGGAAGGTTGAGGCGGAAGGATCGCCGAAGCCCAGTAGGTCGAGGCTGCGGTGGCCGGGAGCAGCCACTGCACTCCAGTCTGGGCGACAGAGTGAGACTCCAACTCAAAAAAAAAAAGAAAGAAAGAAACTCTGATCACCTATTTTCCAGCCAGTTCAGACAACCACCCTACAAACACCCAAGAAGGTGGTTAGCAGCCCTGGCTTGGACAGTTTCAGCCCCAAGGTATTCACTGAAGCCAATTTTTATTAAACAGCCTAAAATGCTATGTAGGGCAACCTGAAACTGAATCATACTCTTTCTTCCCATAACTTCCCCTTACTGGTCCTGACTCTGCTCTCTCTTATTTCTCTAGAATAAGTCTAACTGTCTCTTCTTCACAATCCATCTCTAGATATTTGAAAACCACGATTATCCTCCCTGATTCTTAGACTTGTTAGCACTTTATAACTTCCCTCCAGAGCTTCTGTTCTCTCCCTTTCCCCTCCTCTTTCTCTCTCCCAAAAGCTGCCCTTGCTCGTTTTTCTTCAACTATTTCTTTCTAAAGAAAATATGTGAAATTTATTTTGACATAAGATTTTCCTCCTAAACCAATTCTGGCTCCTGGGGAGCCTGGCTGCTTGCTCACATTTCAAAGTACTCAAGAATTTTGTCATGGATCAATATCAGTTTCCCATTTTAGAGTTTCTCAGATCAGGCATTTCCCTCTCCACAGACTTCTTTAGCTTCTTGCATTCTGCGCTGTTTTTAAAGATGAGTGATGCTGGTTCTAGGCCTGGGAACACCTCGGGAAACGGGGCAACTGTGCTCTGGAATTGAAGTGCTGCAAGGGAAGTTGGAACTACATACTGGAATTGTGTCTGGAGAAAAGTTTTTCCATTTAGGTGAAACATAGGAAAAATATCCTGATTTTTTCCTCAGCTTCTCAAAGTGACACTTGTTAGTTGTGGTCAAAGTTAGTTACTCTTACCGAGGATTCCTCCTTGGTCTGTTCATATTTCTGCCATCGAATGTATTGTGTGCACTTGTTTACATCTCTCTGCTTTTGGTTTGGCTCTGAGCTCCTTCGGGCAAAGAAGGCATCTTATTTCACCTTTATATCTCCAGTTCCCCGCACCTTGTCTGCCACATCGTGTCTGCTTCTTACCTTTTGTTTGATTTTGTTCACCTAGAATTAATTTCTATGGTAAAACCATAGCCACAGCTGAATTAATCATGTTTCCCTCTGAAGTTGTAGCTCCTATGTTCTTTGTTCTGCGTCCTGGCATGACCACCTCCTGGCTGCCTCTTCTCCATCCTTGTCCCGATCCAAGTCCTGTGGCTTCCATCTCAGAATAGTCTTTCAAATCCAGCCTCTTCTCTGTCCTCCTGGCATCACTGTTTACCACTTGTTCTTTTCTTGCTTCTCCGGTATAAGATGCTCCATGTCCTCTGTTGCTCCCTCTCTATCCAATGGATAAAACCCAGATCTATTTTCTTAGCATCAAAGTCCTTTCCAAATCATCCATTCACTATTTCAACAAACAGTCCATGAATTCTGACCCTTAGCCACTGATGATATCCCACCATTTCTTCCTGCTTTCCCCTGGTTCCAGCCCCAGTGAGCATGTCCAGATTCGCCCAGACACAGAAGGCCTTTGGTGTCCTGTGCCCTGTGTCTTTCCATACCCCGTTCCCTCTTCCTGCAAAGCTCTTTCTGTCTTCTTCATCAACTGAGCTCCTACTCACCTTTCATAATTATTTAAATATCATCTCTCCATGAAGTTTTCTTTGACTACTACAGAAGAATTACTCTTACCTAGGATTCCTATTCCCATCAGTCTGTTCATATTTCTGCCATCGAATGTATTGTGAGCACTTGTTTGTTTATCTTCGATTGACTCTGAGCTCCTTCAGGCAAAGAGGGTGTCTTATTTCACCTTTATATCTCCTGCCCCCCACACTTTGTCTGCCACATATAAGGACATAATGAGAGAATGAAACCATTCTGCAGGAGTAAGATGTTCTGGGACTGAATGAAATGAAGCAGGAAACAAGTGGTTGACACTCCAAGATCTAGAATCAGACTGACTGGACTTAAATTATAGTTCTACTGCTTTTAGCTGTGTAATATTGTATAAATCATTTTGCATCTCTGAGCCTCATTATTCTCATTAGCAAAATTGATAGAATTATGGTACTTTCCTTACAGGATTACTTGGTGATAACTAAAAAACAGCTTCGGTTTATTTCAAGCTAAATACTTATTCTTTTGTAAGGGATATTTCATGAATAAGTACGGAAAATAGCGTGGGAACTCTACAGAAAGTTATGGAAGATAAAGTGAAGAAAGATTAATTGAGAAAGAAGAATAGGTAGTCTTACTCTATCAAACTTGCTATACAGCATAGAGTTTCATACATTAATCAAATTTATCACTTAAAATCTACAGACTGCTCTCCCTAACTGTAGCCTGGGTTCATCTAACCATTGATTTTATAGTTATAAATAGTTCCGAATAAATCTGTAGCAGTGACAGTTACCTCGCTATAGAACATGATTCACACACCAAGATCCCACAGCATAAAAACAAGGCCTCAAGGCCAACACCACTCCCATGTAGACCCAGGAAGTGAGAAGATGAGTGACTCCACAGAGGAATGTTACTGAGCTGAGGAGAAATGGAAGGATGGCTGCCAGAAAACAAAAGTGGGTAATGAAATACTTATTCAGACAGGCAAGAAAATAAGAGATCAAGAGTCAAGATTATTTTACCAGGCTGGAATATTAAGTTGATCTAATCAAAACAGTATTAGTCAAAGTAGGTTAACTGCTGAAACAAATAGTCCCCAAATCTCAGTGACTTCATGAAAACTTTTGATTTTCCTCATGTCACACTCTAGTACAATTTATGGGAAAAATTTATGGGAAAAATTAAAAAAATTTATGGGAAAAATTTATGGGAAAAAAAATAAGGGAGATTCCTTCATGAAGTCATTCAGGACCAAGACTTCTACCTAGTCACTCTGTCATCACCTTAGGGTCTCAGAATTCTCTTCTGAATCCTGGTAGACAAGGAAAGAAAGAGAGCATGAAGGGTTTAATGGGAGGTTGAAGAGCAAAGCCTGTGTTCATATTCCATTGACCAGAACTCTGTCACATGGTTACACTTAAATGCAGAGGAAGTTGGGAGAAAAATTGTCCGTCTGCAAGCTCAGAAGGATAATGAAAACATCTTAGAGAGCAGCTTCCCAGCCTCTGCCACAAGGGATGGGATACAAGAAGATGGTGAGATATATAGCCCTAACTTTACATTTAAAATGTCAGCTTCACAAATATAGGCTATAAGATGCCTGACTTGGCTGTGGTTCTTGAATAAAAGACTTCTGGGGCTGGTAAGAAATATGGAATACTGGTTGATCATCAGATTACCATTAACCAGGGATATTTTTGTTTTTCAAAATGCAATATTCAAGGATATTTAGATAGTAGCAAGAGCATAGACTGTCTTCACCTCTTACTTAGCTATGTGTCCTTGTGTGTATCCTAAATTGTCTGAGCCTCAACTAGCACAGCTGTAAAATAGGAGAAAAGCTTGTGGTGTGTGTCCTTTAACTATTGCCACAATTATGCATATAAAAAACCTCAAACTTAGTAGCTTAAAAGAATAATTTATTCTTATGTGTGTAGGTTGATTGGGTTAGCTTTGCTTCGGGTGGCAGGTCTGCAAGGCCATTAGGTCTTTCTTCTAATGGTGTCTTTTCTGGGGCCTGGGCTGAAAGGGCAGCACCTGCAGTACCTGAGGAAAGCAATTCTCATGACGATCGGGGCAGAGATGCGAGAAGGATAGTGGAAACACGCAATGTCTCTTGAGCTCTTGACACAGAATTAGCACACAGTTACATCTGTTTCAGTTCTTTTGTCCAAAGCAAAGTCACATAGCCAAGCCCAGTATCAACAATGGAGGGAAATAAACTCTCTCCACACAAGTAAATGATTTTGCAAAGTAATATGTCAAAGGACATTCTAACAGTGGTGAGAAAAATGATTCAATCTACCACACTGACATTTGTATGACTGTGGTGATGACTTAGCAATACATAAAGCATCTAGACCCATTCTTGGAAACATGGGGGTCTCAGTAAAAACAGAAACCATGATAATAGTCATAATGATGGTGATAATGATGTATTCAGATTTTGTATCCTAGTGTATTCTCAGTGGCTTAGAACCTATCTCCCGGATTGTGTTCAATTGTGGCTCTTTTTTTAAAAAGAAATACATTGACAAACTAGATTGCAAGGTTAAGCATGAAGGCCTAGTGATCTGGAAACTGTGTTGAAGGAACTAAAAATATTTAGTCCAGAGAAGAATGGCCCATATAAAAAGTAAATGCACCCAAATACCAGAAGGGTTACCTCATTGCAAAAGGAATAAACTTGTAGAATAATGGAAGGAACTAGCAGTCTGTGGGAATTCTCTTGGAGCCAAGTAGATAAAGGAAGCTCATGAAGACGTTTGATGGGGAGACGCACAGTGTGGGCTGTCATTTTGCTGAGCAAAGACATGCACAAAAGGAGGTAAGTAGCGGTGAGCAGAGCCATGTTCTCCACAGTTGTGCAAAGGAGATGCTGAGAGCAGTTGGGGGTTTCTAAAAGACCTGGGGTTTTTTGCCTGGGAAAACACATGCTGTAGCTCCCTTTTTAGTTTCTTTTGATCTCATAGACTCGTGGTCCCTCATTCCAATGTGTCTATTTTATTTCACATTGATTCTACAAACATACTACTTTAAGAGCCTTCTCCAAGTCTTCAAGCCCCACCAGGGCAGTGTGAGACTCTCCAAGCAGTGATCCCCTCCTCCTCTTTTAAGCTCAACTCTCCCCTCCCCTTTTTCCCAATCATCCTTAATTAAACTGTTTGAAAGCTGCAGCTTGATTTTAATTAGAGCAAAATTGGGAAGATTAGAATGAAATTGGCCAATCATTGTTTACGGGCCGTTGTTTGAGAACACAGCAGGCTGCTAAATTACCTCCATGCCAGGCTTCTTGAGTTCTCCCAGACAGTGAGAAGGATGGGTCACCAGGACGTCCAGGGGAAGGATAGCCTCATTTCTGCTCTTGTGCATCTTTGAGTTGCAAGGGCTGACATATTATTTAACCAAATGTCTCCTGGATTGAAACTTTTCTGCCTGGGGAATTCTCTAGCCTCAGTGGTAGACAAGACAAATAATGACCTGCAAAGTATGACAGAGGTGAACAGTGATCCCTGAGCATGAGCACGGGTCACAAAGATAGAAGATCGTTGGTGTATGCCCAAAGTTCTAGTCAAGCTCTACTGCTAGTCAACTGAGACTTGGGGCAACTCACTCCTCTCAGCGTCTCTGTCTCTTTGTGTGCCAACCTGTAAAAACTTAATAGTTGAATAATGATGTTTTCTATTTCTTTCTTCCATGGTCTCTGTATAGATAAAATAATTGAACATGTGTAAAAATTATGTACAAATTTTTTACAAAAACTAAAGGAAAGCACTACAGCAATATAAGAGATTATGGTTTTTATTATCATTTCTTTTTATAGCTCAGATTAATCATGTCTTATTCATTATAGCAGTAAAGGCTCTAATAGCCAAGTACATTACAGTAATCTGTTGTTGAGATAGAAATCTCCCGATGATGTGATGTGTCTAGAAATACTGCCTTCTGTATGAGAGCCAAGGCATGATATATCCCTATATCCTAAAATGCCCAGCTAGAGAACGTGAAGCATTGTAGCTGAGTCACTGCGGTAAATATCTGGCATCCCTCAATGCACATGTTGGCTTTGGCTATTCTTGTTCATGTGAGTTTTTCAAGATGGAAAATGTGAATCCTGTGAAAAAGAAGAAATGATAATGTCTTAGCTTGGTGGGTTAAGTTCTGTGATAGGGGCTGTAGACCCTGATGCGAGGAATATTAGGAGAAATATGAAGCAGGAGAAGGCTTCATTGTGTCTGGAACTGTTTAGGAAGATCACCAGTTTAATACTGTGGTGCCTATTGAGTCTCCTGTGTCAAACTGGCAAGTCTCAAGCTAGTTGGGAGAAGACAAATCTCCAAGGAAAACGTGGGTTCCGAGAACAAAGACATGTATTTATCCACAGTTGGTTGGTATGTACAAAGTTTCCCTGTAGGATGTTGGCTAATGGATTAAATAGACTAGTAAAGTCACAGGAAAAATGACAAGTAAAGTATCCATGTTCTGAGCTTAAGGTCAGTTCATCTCTTTTGCTCCAAAGTTTCTAAATATTTTATTCATGGAGCCAACTCAGATGCCCATCAAAAGTGGACTGGAAAAAGAAAATGTGGTACACATATATGATTCAGCCATAAAGAAGAACAAAATCATGTCCTTTGCAGCAACAATGGATGTAGCTGGAGACCATCATTCTAAGTGAACTACCACAGAAACAAAAAACCAAATACCCTGTGTTCTCACTCATAAGTTGGTCCTAAGCATTAGGCATGCAAGCACAAAGACAGGAACAACTGGTGCAGTGCACTACTAACTGGGGGAGGAAGGGAGGGAGGATAAAGGGCACACAACCACCCATTGGGGGCCATGTACACTACCAGGGGAGAGAGGGTTTGCTAGAAGCCCAAACTTCACCTCCATGCAACTTATGTATTGAATCCTCATATGTACCCTGCAACTCTAAAATTTAAAAATAAATATAAAAAATATTTAAAAAGAGTTCATGACAACATTCCTGAAGGGGGAAATTATTTTATTCAAAAGCCTATCCTGTGTCTTCATTTTTCAGAGAAAACTAAGTATACTTTTTCTTACAAGTGTGGTTCTTACCAAAACAACTGTTTGGAGAATGGTAGCATAGTCTCTTCTAGCACTGCAGTTCTTTAATCACTAAAAGGTGGAGGGGGCTGCGACTTCCAAAAAAAAAGAAAAGATTATTGGACTAGATCAGGAGGGCTAAAGAATAGAGAAGGGTGATATTCCCTACCACAACAGCCCTCTGGGCTGTCATTGTTTGCGAAGTGGTGTGCTTGGAGCTAGGCCCCTAGGCTCCAGGGTTGTCATAGGACATCTTGACCTCTAAGGGAGTCCTAACTGCTATTCTGAGGAACACTGCCACAGTGAGCAGGCAATGATGGGTTGGCCCTGCAGGAAACAGTAGGAGGAACCTGGGAGTCAAACTTGGGAGGAACAAACAACTCCCAGCATTCAGGGGCACACTGACACTGGAATAGGATGGTGCCAAGCCTGCAGGGATGCCTTGGTGGTGGGGGGCAAATAGAGCTGTGTGCTCAGGATATAGGGATATGACTTTCCCAATGACAACCGCGTCTGTGGACTTGGAAATGGGCCTGGACATGCTTCCCACACAGAGGTGGAAAGATGAAAGATCTACTAGAAAATGGGTGAGAGAATAATCAGGCTGTTAGCACGAAGTCTCAGCAGAGCCACCCACATTGTGGGCTGCAGTGTTTATTACAGGTTGAGTAACCCTTATCCAAAATACTTGGGACTAGAAGTATTTTGGATTGGGGATTTATTTCAGACTTTGGAATATGTGTGTTATACTGGATCAGCATCCCTTATCCAAAAATTCCGACTTCTAAATGCTCCATTGAGCATTCCCTTTGAGCTTCATGTCAGTACTCAAAAAGTTTTGTATTTTGGAGCATTTTAGATTTCAGGTTTTGGATTAGCGATATCAGCCTGTACGACTAGATTTTAACTTCCTTCCTTGAGGTATAGTTGTATGTTTGAGCGTGTGTGTGTGTGTGTGTGTGTTTGTGTGTGTGTTTGTGTGTTTTTAATACTCTCTCCCTTAAGGCTTCATAGGAAGGGAGGCTTCCTAGGTATTGACTCTTCATGGAGGCGGGGTCAATGTTTTCAGTTTGTAAACTTGGAAAGTGGTGCTTCTGCTGTGCTTCTGTGGGCGACTGCTGGAATAGCACCTGGATGGAAGCCCCCAGCTGTGCTGTTTGTGAGTCTTCCATCTTCAGCGAGAGACTCTGTGGGGGGGATAGTTGCTGGCAGATTTCTCGTTGACCTTGTGTAATGCAGTGCTGCGGGGTGGCTGCTATGGCTTGAAGCTCACTACATTTTATTTACATCTTTCAAATTAGGAACACCGTGTAGCCATTTAGTATTCTCATTGGAGACCCTTTTGCTTCAAACCCAGAGCTGGCCCAGTTCCAAAATTTCACTGAAGCTCCCGTTGCCTGAGGTCTGGCATGACTGTGGTTCATCTCTCCTACTGCAGGCCCCTTTGGATTCTGGGTAGATCCCCAGGTTCATGTACAACCAGAAGCATCCTTTATTGGCAATCTGCACCCTTAGTGGTAAGCAGTTTGGGACAAAGATAACTATGATCATTACAGCACTGAATTTTTAGATATCTTTCTATCTAAAATATTCTGAGTGTCAGTATTTGTGGCTGATATAACACACCGGATTATTCCTTCTGGTCTGGGTTATACCTTCCTTAGACGTTGTTTTAGTTTTTACTAATGATTCTGTGGGTATATTAACCCTTTGACAGAAATACATTTTGTTCACTCTAGGTTAACGTAAAATACGTTAGAGGGAGGTGGGAAATTAAATACACTTCTGTAAATCATAGCACTTTACTGAAGCACCCTTTTGAAATGCCTTGGAAATGTCTTTTACAGGCAAAGTCCACATTAAAGAGCTCTGTTCACCCTTTGTCTCAGTGCATGAGCCCTATAAGAAGTGGCCTCTGTTGTTCTAAAAGCACTTTACTTAGGGACTACAGTACTGTTTGAAATGTTTGCTTTCTCAGACTGTTTACTGTGTAACAAACACAGTAGGAGAAGGTTTTAGGAGAAATGGCTAAATTGAAATGGAGATTTACTTGATGTCTTAATTGAAACAAAGATGATAGCTTAATTGAAGCAGTGTGTGTTAATATAATTGACATATAGAAAACATCCTTTGCCTAGAGAAAAAAAAAAGCCTTGATTATTTTATTACTGGAAAAAAACTGTTAAATGAAAAATCGGAAATGAACATTTCTTTTTGAATAGCTCAGGCTGCCTTCCAGTATTGCCTTCTGAGCTTTCCCGATGCTGGAAAGAACCAGGTTAATAAGTTCTGGAAGCACATTTTTACCACTTTCTGGCTCAACCTCCATTCACAGATGCTTCCCCATTATTTTGATTCAAGGAAGGACCCCAAAGGGCAAAAAAGAAACTAATAAGAGCAGAAGAGAAAACCACTGGAAGCCCTTAGTGTCTGAGCCTTCCTGGGGCAGAGACCTTATGCCTAATCCTTCCTTCCTTCCCTTCCCTCCCTTCCTCCCTGTGTCTCTCCCTTCCTCCCTCCCTCCCTTTCTTCCTTCCTTCCCTTTTAATGGGTTATCTATGTTGTCCAGGCTATTTTTGAGCTCCTGGGTTCTAATGATCCTCCTGCCTCAACCTCTAGAGTGTCTTGGACTATAGGCATGCACCACCACACTAATGCCTAATTCTGAGTGAGCACCCCACAGTAGTTTACTATGAAAATGGCTTTTGGGTGTTTTTTTCTTGTTGTTGGTTTTGGTAAATGTAGCCCCTTTTATGCATCCTTTGGATTCTTTTTTTCCAAGGAAATTCTTCAAATATAGTTTCTATTCCTGTGCACTCTTTCTTTATTGAAACTCTCTCTTCATACATGCATATACTTTCACTCAGTGTTGCAATTGTCCCTTGGCGTTTCACAGGCCAAAGTAGTAGAGGATAGTGGTAAAGACTGTGTGTCCTGGAGCCACACAGCTTGTGTTTACATCCTGACCTTGCCACCTACTGGCTGTTACCTACTGGGCAAATTAACTTATTTGTGCCTCTATTTCATCATGTATAAAATGAAGATAATTATATTTTGCCCCTTATAGGAGTGTTTCAAATGTTCTATTAGCTAATCCTTGTAAGATGCTTAGAATGCCTAGCACATACTAAAAAGTCATTAAATGTTGGCCATTATTTTTTATTATTTGCTCATAAAAAGCTTCCTAAGACAATATCATTCATTTTTCTAGGTCATTTTTTATTCTGTGTTATGATTTCCCAAGCAGCCTTGGGAAATTATTTCCCAAGGGCCTGTGTAGGGACTTGATTTTGATTTTTTGTTTTTTTGTGGATGGGGAGCAAGACATCAATTGCTTCTTCTGCAAATGAGAGAAAACCACCTTAATCCAGAAAGGTTTTGCTGTGGTGTGAATGTTGTACTGTGTTTTGGATATGCAGTAAATTCATGTTCTGTGTTGTAGATAATTAAAGAAATGGAATAGTCTGGGTAATGAAAATAGTGTTAAAGGACAGTAAACATTTAGAAAGGACTAGAATGTAATAAAATATATTTAACCTCATCTACACAAAGGAGAACAATGTTGCAGACACAGCAGTGTGATATTGACCTGGGTCTTAAGCACAACTCTGCTACTTACTACCCAACTTCACCCAACCTACTTTCTCTGGGTCTCAGTTGTTGGATCTATTGGCACTGCCATCATAGTTGCTGTTAAGCACTGGGGCTGGGTCAGGACACTAACTTTTTGTTCTGGTTCTGCTACCAACTGGTTATAATAGTCTAGATAAATCATTTGCACTCTGTGTTTAATAGTTTTCTCTTTACTTGAGAGTTGGGATAGTCCTTCTTAACCGGTGTGCACATGGGCACCATGCTGCAAATGAACTACAAGTATGTTTATATATTGACCTTCTTAGTCCTGGGGAGATTAGACAAAGTCTGGAGAAGCAAGACTTCCTGCATTGGTCTCCTCTGATTCGAGCAGCCTCATCCATGGACTACAATGATTCACATAAAGAGAATTTTCAATACACACAACAATGTGAAAAAGATTGGAAAATACTACTCAAATGTTTCTTCCAGTTCTAACAACCCAGACTTTATTCCCAGTAGTTGTGTGACATCAGGCAAATTATTTAGCTTTCTGAGCTGTGATTGTCTCACTTAAGTAAGATTTACTCAAAATTTTATTGGTTTGAATAAAATATTTGATTTTCCAAGTCTGATGTTGGGCATAGGAAGATAAAGACTAAGTCAGTACAGACTCCAAGATTCTTGCTTCTTTTGGTGAACCTTAATGCTGTGAGTGTGGCAGAAACTATTGTCAGATGCAGGGAGGAGGAATGGAGATGGTAATTTGAGCATAAAGCAAAACAGAGCCAATCAAGGGTTTTTTGAATTGTTGGACTTTGGGTCACGGACAGTTCTTGGAAGTTATTCCTGTCCATTGCAGACAATAGAAGAGGACACAAATCACTTTACCAAAGCAAAAAAATATACCAGCAGTACTTTGATTTCTAATTTTAATGCATAAAATTATGCCTATGTTATGTTTTTATAAATCCAATCAAATTTTCTTATTGATAAGTGTACACATTTAGAATGTTTTATTTCATTTCAGATCAATCACTAATTGGTTGTTGTTTCCATGCATTCATTCTTGTAACTTTTTAAAAAAATGAAGTTGTCAATAATTTGTAAAAAGCGAAAGGACTAGGAGAGCTGTGACATAAAATAAGCCACAACTTATACAGAATTTCTCATTCCATCATTCAACGAAAATATGTTGAACATTTATTGCTCTATTGTTAGAACATCTAGCACTTTCCTATTGCTGGTGTGACAGAATTGAATAAATGGAAAAAAATCCTTTAGATTTAGATTAGAGTTTATGTTCTAATGGAAGAGAAAGAGATAAAAAATAAATTGTCATGTAATGATAAGTAATAAAAAGAAGTGTGGACCACAGCATGAGGTCAGAGAGCGAAGAGGATGCTCTTTTGGATAGGATGGTCAGAGAAAACATCTCAGAAGAGGTAGTGTTTGGCAGTCCTAAATGAAGTGACTAAGCAAGTCATGCAGCTACCAATTTTTATTTATTAGATTTAATTAAAGAGGGGCCCACTTCTATGTTAACATGGCCTTTCTTTTCAGTGAGGGGCTTTGACTGTTGTAACAAATTTTGGAAAAATGAAAGAATTCCTTTTTCCCCTAGCAATCTAGAAAAATAATAGGTTAGAAATTATTAATAAGGTCTAGGAGTAACCAATCCCAAAGCAAGGTGACTGGATTTGATAACCCTATGTTTTTTTTTGTTTTTTGTTTTTTGTTTTTTTGAGTTGGAGTCTCACTCGGTCGCCCAGTCTGGAGGGCAGTGGCCGCTCCCGGCCACCGCAGCCTCGACCTGCTAGGCTTCAGCGATCCTTCCGCCTCAGCCTTCCGAGTAGCCGGAATTACAGGCGCGCGCTACCACGCCCGGCTGATTTTTTGTTTTATTGTAGAGATGAGGTCTCGCTCCCAGGCGGGTCTCGAACCTGCGGGCTCAGGCAATCCATTCACCTCAGCCTCCCAAAGGCGCGGGATTACAGGCTGAGCCACCGAGCCCGGCTAACCCTATGTTTTTTGTGATGTTGTTGTTATCAATAATCTGATTTTTATGACCCATCAATGTAATTATCAACTAGCCAGTGAGAGGTACTAGTTCCCATCCAGCCAATTAGAAATGAAATCAAGCAACTGTTCATTACCCTGCAGTAGGATTTGGGATAGAAAATGCTTTTGACAAATACTCTGTACTCTAATTAAAGTTTAGCATTTCCTGCACAAAGAAAATAGCTGATCATATATTATTATGAACTTACTGCTTAGATAAATAAAGGTACATAGCCAGAATGTTTAAAGATTTTGGTGAGACCACGAATTATTAATCACCCATTTTCCTTAACACATGCTTCTCTCTATCATTGTCTCCAGAGTTAGATGGGGGATCTGTCGCCTTAAATTGGCATGGATTTTTATTTATTTATTTTTAAATTTGTTTATAATTGACACATCATTGTACATGTTTATAAGGGTACCGTGTGATGTTTCAATACATACATGTATACATTTCATAATGATCAAATTAGGGTGGTTAGCACATCAAACATCGAACATGTGTCATTTCTTTGTGGTGTTAACTTTCAAGATCTTCTTTTCTACCTGTCTCAAAATCTACAGTGTATTATTATTAGCTACAGTCACCCTACAATGTAATAGAATGCCAGAACTTATTTTTCATATCTAGCTGTTAACTTTGATCCGTTGGCCAACCTCTCTCTATCTCCCTTTTCCCTTCTCCTTTCTAACCTCTGGTAACCACTATTCAACTCTTTAATTCCACAAAAATTTCCAACTTTTTAAAAATTCTACATATGAGTAAGATTATGTGGTATTTGTCTTTCCATGGCTGGCTTATTTCACTTAACATTATGTCCTCCAGCTTCATCCATGTTGCCACAAATGACAAGATTTCCTTCTTTTCAGAGTTGATAATATTCTATTGTGTGTAGCTTCAGTTGATGGATATTTAGGTTGATTCTGTGAATAGATCTATAGTAAACATGGGGGTGCAGATCTTTCTTTGACATACTGGTTTCAATTCCTTTGAATAGATGCCCAGTAGTGGAACTGCTGGATTATATGGTAGTTCTATTTTTAGTTTTTTGTGGAACCTCCATGCTGTTTTTCATAGTGGCTGTACTAATTCACATTCCCACCAATAATGTAGGAATGTTTCCCTTTCTCTGCATCCTCAGTAGCGTTTCTTAGCTTTTTTTGTATTTTTTAAATAACAGTTCTCACTGGGGTGAAGTGATATCTCATTGTGGATTTGGTTTGCATTTACCTAATGATTAGTGATGTTGAGCATTTTGTCATATACCTGCTGGCCATTTGTACATCTTCTTTTGAGAAATGTCTATTCAGATCTTTTTGCCCATTATTAAAATTTGAATTTTTGCTACTGAGTTGTTCCAGTTCCTTGGATATTCTGGATATTAACCCCTTGTTGGTAGCATAGTTTGCAAAAAAATTTCTTCTATTCTGTAGGTTGTCTCCTTACTTTGTTTATTGTTTATTTTATTTTGCAGAAGCTTTTAGTTTGAAATAATGCCATTTGTCTACTTTCTTTTGTTGCCTGTGCTTTTGATGTCTTATCCAAATATTCTTACCCAGGCCAGTGTTATGAAGCATTTGCCCTATCTTTTCTTCTATTCATTTTATAGTTTTGAGTCTTACCTTTAAGTCTTTAATCCATTTTTAGTTGATTTTTTTAATATGGTGAGAAATAGCTGTCTAGTTTAATTCTTCTACATGTAAATGTTCTATTGTCTCGCACCATTTATTGAAGAGACTGTCCTTTCTTCAGTGTGTGTTCCAAATACCTTTGGTGAAAACCTGTTTATTTATTTTATTTTATTATTCTTCAGACTCATCATTTGCACTCCATGGATTTTGGAGGAAGGTTAGACCAACAAGGTTTGGCACTGTCATAATGAGCAGAGTTGGGATGAGTGAGGAAGTTGTGAAGACTACATTGTGTTGCTTCCTAAGGCAGTGGAGCTGGGTCTTACCAGTATAACTTTGGTGACAATGGAGCTCCTTTCTTACTAATGAATATGGTCTTTTAAATTTAATTCCTGGGCAAAGATTCTCTTTTAGATATCTGTCTCCTTTAAAATGCAAACATTTCAATGAGAAGATAAGCTTGAAAATTAAAATCCTTGATGGAACTAGAAAGGAACAACTTCACCATCTTCTTGAAGAGGGCCTCTCAAAATATGAACCCTCTTAGTCTCTTTCAGAGTGTGTATGTTGACATTTGTTCTAAAGGTGTGAAACAAAACTGCTGACACCTTAATTTGAATAAAAGCAATCACACCAAATGACACTAATAGCCATGTATTCTTCATCATTACACACTTGGACCTAAACACACACATACACACATACTAGCTTCACCTAAGAATGTCCTTAAAGCAGTAACATTTATTAGTTCTGTTGAGTCCTGACCAGTGACTACATGTTTTTTTAATATTCTGCATAGTGAAATAAGTACACATAAAGCACACCTGAGACTACTGAAATACTATAGTCATCTCAAGGAAAAATACTTTTGTGGCTGAGTTGTGTACTGAATTAGCCACTTTTTTCCTGGAACTCCATTTTTCTTAAAAGCACAAGCAACAGACAAACTATGACCATTCAGACTTGAGTGTTTGGCAGACATTTTCTCAAAACAAACCAAAAAAAAAATGAATGAAACCAGTCTCTGCAAGAAAAACAACTGACAGTTCTGTTACTACTAGTAAAATGTGAACTTTTAAGTGAAAATTATAGTGTAGAAAACTTGTGTATGTTATCATGAGTTTGACAGCTTCCTAATATTGAAAGACTTTTCTGATGAATTTGGTGATGATATTAACTAATGTGATGTTTTAATATTATGTAATGAAAAGTGTCAAAATGTGGATGATCTGCATAACTCAATAATGCGATATTTTCCAGATGACCAACACATGATGTTACAAAATCATGCAGGGTAGAACAATCCACTCAGATTACATTATAGAACACTGAATTTTCATGTAACAGAATACGAAAAGTTACTATAAGGTTTCAGGTCCCAGACTGTAACTAACCTTTAAGAGACTACCATCTGTTTAGTTTAGCATAGTAACAAAAATGTAAATCTACAATTATAACCACAGACTGAATGTTGAAGCAAATATGAGAAGGCAGCTTTCTTCTGTTAAGCCTGTATTAAAGAGATTTGCAAAAATGCAAAGCCATGCCACTCTTCATGCTATATTTGTTTTGTTTCAGAACATACAGTTGTCATAAAAGTGTTGTTATATGCAGTGAGTTTATTACTGTCATCTTTAAATGAAATAAGTAAATAAATTTTTTTTTCAGTTTTAATTAAGGTAAATGTCAATAAATAAACAAATGTGGGGGAATCATAATTTTTAAGAGTTAAGGGGATTGGAGACCAAAATAAATTTAATTTTTTCAATTTTAATTATGGCAAATATCAATAAATAAACACATATGAGGGATTTGTAATTTTTAAGAGTGTAAGAGGATCAGAGACCAAAAAGTGAGAACTCTTGTTCTACAGTAAACTTCCTGACTTTACAAACAAATGACTGAGGTCTTGATACGTGGTGTGGTTCATCCGCTGTGAGACAACTATGACTGGATCACATCTCTGTAATCCATTATTCCAATATTTGTTTTTTCTATTACTCTACACTATTCACCATTACTACCTTCATGTGGCTAAACTGATCAGCTACCCTCCAATGAGAAAGCTGGATAGGAGAGGATCTAATGGACATCAGTGGAGATAGGGTCTTCTCACAGCCCAGGACTGACAGGACAGGTGGGAGGCCCAGGGGCTCTTCCTGACTCTGGGTGCTTCCAGCTGGTAAGAAGTGGACTGAGAGGCAATGGGGGAGAGGGGGGAGGTGTGCAAGTGGAAGTAGAACATGACCCTCAACGATTTTATGCCTTTTGTTCTGACACACAGTGAGTGTTTCCTTATCCCTTGGCTTTCTCTCTAGGGAGTTTGCCCGTTGGAAAGTAAACAACTTGGCTCTAGAAAGAAAGGACTTCTTCAGTTTGCCCTTGCCTCTTGCCCCAGAGTTCATACGGAACATCCGCCTCCTTGGAAGGAGACCCAACCTGCAACAGGTTACTGAAAACCTGATTAAAAAGTACGGCACTCATTTCTTACTTTCTGCCACCCTTGGAGGTAAGCAACATCACAATCTAGAGTTAATTGGTTGCTAGACCATTGAAAAGAGTTCTAAGACCCATGTAGTATAGCCCCAACAGTCTTCCTGAGTCTTCTGTTCTTCCTAGCCTATTATTGCCTGAGAAGTGTTTTCTTCCAGGTACATTTGAGAACAGTGTGATTCTTGACATCCCAATTCACCCCAGAAAACATTTCTGTTTACTTACAAGTATCTCCTAAGGTGGCATATGGGGTGAGTAAAGGGAGGTGGTCCTGCTCCTACTAAGCACATGCCAGCAGGGGGCGCTCCCAGTTTTATTTTGACTGAGTCATCCATGCCCCCCCCCCCCCCCCCAAGGCTTCTTCACTTCCTAATATTGACTGTGGCTACAATGGTCAGACCCACAGGCAAAGAAGCCACGAAGTCCCTGATCCCTGCTTCCTCTCTATAAAGATTGGTAACGGATCAAACCATTTCCAATGATTCTGGGTTGGTGAATCATGCCCTGGTGGGGATAAGGGTAGAGTTGGACTTGAGCAACATGTGACCAGGACCCTGGGCAGAACCCACAAGCTCTGAAGAGGCAGTTTTCTCTGCCCTGGGACGAAAAAGCAGGAGTTACTATAACATTTAGCTCACTGTCTGATGGACAAAAAGAAGCTCTCCAAGGGTTCAGGCCAGCTGCCGGCATGTGGTCGGTGTTGAGTGTTTGATGAGGGAGGAGGGAGGTGGAGCTTTGAGGCTGTTGCCCTTTCTGTGGGAGCAGAAATAGCTGGTGACTTCTCATAAACAACTTGAGAGAGAGGATTGTATCTTCCCCATGGAGGTAGATTGTTTGAGCCAGAGATCAATAGAGGATGTTAAATGAAGAAGCTGGGGAGGCGGAGAGGGGGTGAACTTTGAGAGTCTTAAAGAACCAAGGAGAAGAAGGAGGAGGACCTCTCAGGCAGTGCGGCCTGTTAGTCTGCGGCACAGACTGATGAGACTTCTAAAGACGGAGGACTGGGAGAAGAGATTGTCATCAGGGGAAGCACGCTCCCCTTAGCTCCATCTCTGTGGGCCAAGCATTTCATGTTCTTGTTAGCAGGGGATTCAGGAGCAGAAAGCCTCACCGGTGAACTCCTGTTGTTTGCTGCAGGAGAAGAGTCCCTGACCATTTTTGTGGACAAGCGGAAACTGAGCAGAAAGACAGAGACAACAGGAGGTGCCTCTGTAGTGGGGGGCAGTGGGAACAGCTCTGCAGTGTCCCTGGAGACCCTACACCAGCTGGCAGCCTCCTACTTCATCGACAGAGAGAGCACACTGCGAAGGCTGCACCATATCCAGATAGCCACAGGGGCCATCAAGGTAAGGCCTGAGAGGAAGGGGGTGGACGGTGGGAGCAGGGGGAGGGAAGGCGCAGAGAAACCGAGGGGAAGCCGAGCCTCCTCCAGCTCCAGGTCAGCCAGGCTCAACTGATGGGAGAGGGAAAGAAGCTTTCTGGTGGAGGCACAGCTAGTCCTCATTTATTCCACCACACACACTCGGGGAACACCCACTCTGAGGCAGGCTCAGCAGGGACTGCTGTGTACAACAGACAGTGTCCCTACTGTCACGAAGGTTATGTTCTGGGGAGATGGAGGTAACGAGTGAAAAACAACAAAGTAGTTTTCAATGACCATATAAAGAAAAGTCAGAGTCATAAGTTAGAACATTTCCTGGGGGAATGGGAGGAAGCAGCTCATATTAGTAGACTGATCTGGGAGGGCACTTTAGGACTAAGATCTTAATGATGAAAAACAAGCTGTGTGCAGAACTGAGGGAAGAGTGTTCAGGCAGAGGGAATGGTAAGTGCTAAGGCCTTGAAGTGAGAACCAGTTTGCTGCCTCATTGGAATACAGAGAAGACTGCTGAGATATCCAGGAAGTGAAAACAAAAAAAACGCTGATAAAAGATGAAGTTCAGAGTAGGCTGGAGTCAGATTACATGGCCATGAGAAGGAATTTCAATAGAAGTCAAAGTGGAGTAAAAAAACACTGGAGAGTTTCAGCAGGGGAGTGACATGATCTCATGTATATTTTAAAAAGATGAATATTTAATTTGACTTTAACAACTGTAAACTTTATTGCATCTTCTCTACTTGTGCTTAGGAGATTTCTAGTAAAGTTCATATTGTTTTAGGGAAGACTAATGAAAATACTGCACATGAGAATGCAGTTGAGTTTTTATTCTGAATATAAAGTTAAGGTGAATAGACACCAAACTTGTCTTATATCTGCTTTTATCCCATCTGGAACTCATAAGATAATTTTCTTTTATTAATTCATTTGATAAATATTTATTGAGCACATAGTATGTGTCAGACACTGTTTTGGGTCCTGAGAATACCAGAGTAAACAAAACATATAAAGTCCCTGCCCTCATGAAGCTTGAATTCTAATAGCAGAGACATAGTTAAAGAAATACACGGGCATACCTTGTTTTATGGTACCTTGCTTCATTGCTTTTTGCAGATATGTATCATTTACAAATTGAAGGTTTGTGGCAACCCTGGGGCAAGCAAGTCTACTTGCACCATTTGACCAACAGCATGGGCTCACAATGTGTCTCTGTGTCACATTTTTGTATTTTTTTGCATATTTCAAACCTTATTATTAGTGTATCTGTTATGATGATCTGTAAGCAGTGATCTTTGATGTCACTATTGTAATTATGTGGGGGCACCACCAACTATACCCATATAAACACAAATTTAATTGATAAATGTTGTGTTTGTGCTGACCACTCCACTGACTGGCCATTTCCCCATCTCTCTGCCTCTCCTTGTGCCTTCTGATTCCCTAAAAAACAACAATATTAAAATTAGGACAGTTAATAACCCTACAGTGACCTTCAACTGTTAGGTGAGAGGAAGAGCCACACATCTCTCACTTAAAATCAAAAGCTAAAAATGATTAAGCTTTGTGAGGAGGGCATGTCGAAAGCTGAGGTAAGCCTTTTGCACTGGTTAGCCAAGTTGTGAATGCAAGGGAAAAGTTCTTGAAGAAAATTTAAAGTGCTACTCCAGTAAACTTGTGAATGATAAGAAAATGAAACAGCTGTATTGTTGATATGGAGAAAGTTTCAGTGATATGGATAGTTCAAACTAGTCACAACATTCCCTTAAGCCAAAGTCTAATCCAGAGCAAAGGACTGACTCTCTTCAATTCTATGAAGGCTGAGAGAAGTGAGGAAGATGCAAAAGGAAAAATTGAAGTCAGCAGAGGTTAGTTCAAGAGGTTTAAGGAAAGAAGCCACCTCCATAACATAAAAGTGCAAAGTAAAGCGGCAAATGCAGAAGTAAAACTGCAGCAAGTTATCCAGAATATCTAGCTATGATCACTGATGAAGGTTGCTATACTGAGCAATAGATTTTCATTGTAGACAGAACAGCCTTCTATTGGAAGAAGATGGCTGCTAGAACTTTCATAGCTGAGAGGAGAAGTCAATGCCTGACTTCAAAACTTCCAAGGACAAACTGATTCTTTTGTTAGGGGCTAATGTAGCTGGTGACTAAGTTGAAGCCAATGCTCACTTAACCATTCTGAATATCCCAAGACTTGTAAGAATTAGGCCAAATCTACTCTGCCTGTGCTCTATCTATAAAATAACAAGGCCTAGAAGACAGCACATCTATTTCCAGCATTGATTACTAAATATTTTAAGCTCACTTTTGAGATTCCTTTCAAAATATTACTACTCACTGACAATGCACCTGGTTACCCAAAAATACTGATGAAGATGTACAAGGAGATGAAAGATGTTTTTAATGCCTGCTAACTCAATATCTATTTTGACTTTCAACCCTTATTTAAGAAATGTATTTCATAAGGCTATGGCTGTCATAGATAGTGGTTCCTCTGACAGAACTGGGCAAAGTAAATTGAAAACCTTCTGGAAAGGATTCACCATTTTAGATGCCATTAAGAACATTTGTGATTGATGGGAGAGGGCCATTATTTCAACTTTAATGGAAGTTAGGGAGAAGTTGTTTCCAACCCTCATGGATGACTTTGAAGGATTCAAGATTTCAGTGGAGGAAGTAACTGCAAATATGGTGGAAACAGCCAGAGAACTAGAATTAGAAGTGGAGCCTGAAGATTTGACTGAATTGCTGTAATCTTGTGATAAAACTTGAACAGATGAAGAGTTGCTTCTTATGAATGAGCAAATTTCCCGCTGAATCTACTCCTGGTGAAAATGCTGAGAATATTGTTAAAATGACAATAGAGTATTTAGAACATTACATAAACTGAGTTGGTAATGCAGCAGCTGGGTTTGAGAGGCTTGACTCCAATTTTGAAAGTTCTACTGTTCATAAAATACTGTCAAACACCATCACATGCTGCAGAAAACTTTCATGAAATAGTCAACACAGCACACTTAATTTTTGTCTTATTTTAAAACATTTCCACAGCCACTCCAACCTTCAGCAATCAGCAGTCTGATGTCAACATCATGATGAGACCCTCCACCAGCAAAAAACTTATGACTTGCTGTAGTCTCAGATGGTTCCTAGCCTTTGCTAGCAATAATGTATTCCTTAATTAAAATATATACATTGTTTTTTGACATAATGCTATTGCACATTAATTAAACTACAGTATAGTATAAACATAACTTTTATATGCACTGGGAAACCAAAACATTTGTGTGACTAGCTTTATTGTGATATCTTCATTATTGCAGTAGTTTGAACTGAACCTGCAATATCTTCGAAGTGTGCCTGTAAAATGTCAGGTGTTGATGAGTGGAATAAAAAAATGAAGCCAAGTAAGAGGATAGAAAGTGATGGAGACAAGGGCTTTAAGGAAGACCTGTGTGAAGGAATGCCACATAAGCAGAAATCTGAATGGAGGGTGGGAGAGAGCAACATGGGTATCGTAAGTTAATTCTTGACAGAAGGAAGGGTATGTCCACGTGTCTAAAGGGGCGCTGTCCATTGTATGATTCAGGAATGCCAAGGAGGCAGTGAAGATAGCATGGAGTCTAGAGAGGAGTGAAATGAGACTTCAGAGGTTGCAGGGCCTAATCATGAAGCCCTTACTGAGTGGGGGGTCCTGGAAATCAGTACAGTAACTATTGCTGTGGTCAAGGTGAGACATAATGGTGGCTTAGACAAAGCTGGTGTTGCAGAAATGGTGAAAAACTGGCAGATTCAGAATATATTTTGATGATGGTGCCTACAGGATTAGGTAGTAGGTTGAAGAAAGGAGTCAAGAGTAACTGTAAGATTTTTGGCCTGAGCAAACTTTTGTGATTCCATTTACTGAGAAAGGTAACACTGGGAGGAGGCACAGCTCTGAAATAAATAAATCCAGAGTTTAATTTTAGATATGTTGAATTTGACATTCATATTAAACATACAAGTAGAGCTATCTAATAGTCAGTTGGACATAAACACCAGGATTTCAAGATAAAGGTCATGATAGGATACATAGATTTGGCAAAGAAATATATACAAATATGTAGTTGGCATTTAAAACTATGGGAAAGGATGAGATGAGATGAGAACACTCAAGGAGTGAGGGCAGCTAGTAAGGTAGCCGTAGAGCTGAGTTGTGAGGCACTCTAATATTCAGAAATGGGGAGGAGAGGACTCCAGCCATGAAGACTGAGATGAAACAGAGGGGCGGGAAGAGAACCAAAGAGGGATCACAAAGTTATGTGAAGAAGTGTTTCACTAGAGAAGGAACTGGCAACTGTGTCAAACACTGTTGACTGGGCACCAAGGTGAAAATTGAGACTCCATCTTCAATTTGGCAACATGGAGGTAACTGGTAACCTGGGGAAGAGTGGTTCAGTGCATGAAGGGTGCAAAGGCTGAGTGGAGAATATTTAAGAGAGGAAGCATAGTGAGGAATCAGATATGAGTGGAAACCATGTTTCCAGCTAAAAGCAAGCAGAAAAATGGGTGATGACTACAGAGTGATAGGGGTCAAACGAGATTTTTTTTTTTAAGATGGAAGATATTCCAGCCTATTGGTATGTTGATTAAAATAATTCCATAGAAAGAGAGAGAGAGAAAGTGATGATTCAGGAGAGATAGGAGATCATAGAAGGAGCTAAAACCTTGAATCAGTGAGGAGGGCTAATCTTCCACGCTTAAATAGAGGGTGAATCTTACATGGGGGCATGAGCTCTTCATCCTTTATAACAGGAGGCAATACAGAGCACACAGGAACAAATGCAGGGGGATGGATGTTAGTTGTGGTGGTGAAAAGATGCGGTGGTTGTTTTTCCTGATTAATTCTATTTCTTAGGTGGAACAAGAAGCAAAGTCCTTGACTAAAAGGAAGAAGAGGGAATGGTTACAAAAAGAATGTTTGAAATTCACGTATGAACTCCTCAGAGTTTACATTGACTAGATAAATGTAGTAGATTTCTGGGGTCCACTTATGACTTGTGTCCATAATTATAACATGAGACCAGCCAGCTAGTTGTAAGTTTTGTCAGCAACGTTATCAGTTCATGTACAGGAAGGCATGAAATAGATGGAGAGTTTGTATTTAACCAGGATGTGTATGTATACAAGATGACAGAAAAAAGAGGCAAGAGAGTTGAGGGGATACCAAAGGAGTGATGATAGTGACAGACCAAGGAATCTAAGTCAGGCAAGGAGTGAACAGAGGCCATTGAGGGATGATAAAAAGTAAAATGTTGGTCAGGTCCAAAGATTGGAAGTCTAAGTAGATGTGATGTTTTCTTAAAGGGAACAGTGTACAGCAAGTATATGGTGCTTCATACTGAGATTATAAAGGGAAACTATGCCCTGGAGCCTGATTTTATTGGTAACCACATTACCTCTGTAATTCCTTAATGGCAGTGAGTGAAGGGGAATAAAAAGAAAAATAAACTTCAATGACATGGGGTAGTGGATCATAAGAGCCCAAAGGTTCTGGCTTCAAAGGAGCCAGAAATGGTTAGAGAGAAAGGTGAAGGAGTGTTCAGGATACTACAGTGGAGAACCCACCTCTCTTCTATGTTCAAGAATGTGAGGGATGGAGAGAATACAACAACTGCTAAAGAAGGCTGCGGGGCAAACCACAGCTTCAGGGTCAGCTAGGCTGTGGTTAGAACAAAAAAACAAAGTGAAATCTTGAGAAGAGTTTGCGATTATGGGGGTTCTGCTGAGAACCAATAATGAGATCCAGAGAGCACATTGGAAGTTAACTGAAGAGAAGGAATCAGATCAGGAAATGTGTAGGCTCTGGAGTGAGAGTTGAGAGATGAGGATGACTTTCCATTGACAGGAACATACTATACATTTGGGAGACTGGTATCTTAGGCAGCTTAAAGGGATAAAAATGCACTGTTAGTAGTATGGAATAGGTTTAATCAAGAAGACAGAGCTCTGGGGAATCCCCTGGTCTCATTCAGTCCTGTAGTGAGGGTGCTATGTCAAAGTTGGGGAAAAAAAAGTCATATCAGAGAATGAAATATAAACATGGGATCAACAACTTAAAGATCCCATTAATTTCCTTCCTATCTCTTGACCTGACCAATTTTACACTATTATCACCTTTTAATGGCTTCATTTTCTTCTTTGCCTAACTTAAATTCCTTGATCCTCCGCTGTAATCTTCTCTTGCATATATTTTCAGCTTGCCCTTTGCTGCCTCTTCAGGGCCACTGCTATTTCCTTAATCCAGGACTTCATCGGCTCTTACCTGATTTTTCTTGCATTATCTTTTTAAGTAGTCTTTCTACCTGCATTCTCAGCTCTTATTCCTGATTCACCCACTATGCTGCTCCCATGAATGCAAATCATCCTTTTCTAGCCTATCATATAATTTCTTACTTAAAATCCTTCAAAGACTCCAGACTGTACATGGAACAGAGCCCCAACCATTGTACCCCAGCCTGGGTGGCAGTCTGATACAATGGCAAGAACATAGGTTCCAACTCAAGAGTCTGAGCTCTGCCACTGCTTGTGGTGGGACTTTGAACAAGTCACCAAACTCCTCAGAACCTCAGTTTGCTCATCCTAAAATTGTTGAACAATTAGAACAATTTCTGCATTGAAGTTTTCCTTGAGCTTTCATAAGAAAATATAGAGATGGCATGAACCTTAGCACCAGGGGAGCTTGTAATTTCTTAACAAAACTAAAAGACAATTGAAGATCTGTCTCTGCTGTCATTCCATTCTCACCTCTCAACTGTCCTTTGACACTTTTCTCCGTCCCCTTTCTCCCCTCCTCCCTTTACTCCATTCATAACATGTAACCTAGTCATATCAGGCTTTTCTCAAGTATGTCAGTTCTCCTATCTCACTTTCCTGGAACTTGCTGTTTGTTTTACTTGAGATGCTTGTCTGTGCACCTTAATAGCTCTTCCTTGTCCTTCTTTGCTCAGCTCAAAAATGTAACTCTTTTGTGAAGCCTTTCCTAACTCCCGAGGTAGTTAAATGCCCTCTTTAGTGTTTCAAGCATATGTCTCTTTTATAGGACTTATCATTTGAACTATAAGCTGAATATTTGCCAGCTAACATGATGATCTTCACTCGAGACTATGAGGTCCTTATGGAAGAGTCTGGGTCTTGTTCAACTGTGATGTCCAATAAGAGTGAGGAGCTTGCCATATTGTGGGGAATGAATAAAGGTTTGTTGAATGAATGAGTGTATGAGTAACTGGACATGGCATTTCCCACATGGTATAGGCTCTTCTCCTCAGTGTGTGTGCAAGTATATATACACATTTTTCATTGAAAGGAACAAAAATCTACTTATGATAACTTGAGCATAAAAATGGTTTATTAAGAGAACTTTGGTTAAGAATATCACAGATCTCCAAGGACAAGACACTAAATTTAATCCAGACATGTGGGACTTGTAAAAGTACGGTCATGTGCCCAGGTTACTCCCTCTGTTTCTTGTGGGTTACATGTCTCCACATTTTCATCTCCATCTGCTTCATCTTCCTGCTTCCCTAGTCAGAGATCTTTTATCTGTTTATTTCAGACGTTTTTGTATATCAGTGACTTCAACTTACATGTAACTGTGCCTTGCTGTGGAGTTGACTCTGGACCTGACTGCACATTGTCGTCCTGTTTTATCTCTTGGCCAATACCACCAGGGGAGGGACTACTCACTGTTGTATCCTTAGCTCCTGGCATAGTATAGGTGTTTAACAATTACTTGTTATCTGAATTTTGTAAGTATCTGCAATAATCCTTTAAATTTTTTCTTTCAGTAACACAGTTTTCACTTCTCTTGAGAAAGAATCTGGTTCAGAGTCCATCCTTAGTCCAAGTCCATCCTTAGTCCAATATGAAGAGTGGGGCTCACATAGTCTCAACCATGGCTTACTGGATCCACCTTTTAGGCGACATCTATGGGTGGTGGAGTGAATGGTGGGTAGGTGCCCCAAACCACATCTATTATAGTGCCTTGGATGCACATTCCAGAATTAGAGCCACTGTCCATCTCCCCAAAAGAGAGGGCACCATCCTTGAAAGACACTTTGGGAGCTCCTCCAAGGACACATTGCACGTGAGATGAATACTCAACTTCCCCTGGGCTGATAGAGGATGGGATTTTTTCTATCTGGGAGTATAATGGGTTCTTCCCCATGGGATGCAGCTCAGAAAACCACGAGGAAACAAGGTTAATTTTGTGTTTCCTCACATCTCCACCCTTCCAAGTTCTCACTGTCATGTAACTTAGCGAGGTCTAGAAAACTGACATGACCTGTCCAAGAACACACTGTTCTACTAAGGAGCAAAGAGATGTGTTGGCATCCCACCCCACAGCTCTGCTCACTGGATAGGGTTAACCTGCCTATTTAGTCCTGAGAGTAAAGATGTTCCACCCGAGGCCATCTCTTTGCTCTAAAACCCTCAGTACTGACAGATCCATATCACAAGGGCTGACAGCCTGGGTGCACCCTGCAGCACATCCTTATAGTTAACACTCTTCTGTTGGTACTATGGCACCTGCCACCCACCTCCCTCTACTGAACATGCCTTAGCAGTAGTTGAGGTGACTTTCGGCACATTCATTACTTTGGATGGAGGTGGGTAGGGTGAGGAAGGAACTGTGCTCACCTGTTCTGTCTTGGTGAAGGAAAAGTTCTCCAGCATGTCTGCCTGATTCTTGATTCTCTAAGTAGATATGGCCTTGCATTTTACCCTTTCTTACAAACTTCTTTGCATTAACATGGAGTTTTGCCCCCTGATCATCCTGTCTGAATATCCCCCTCTGCTGCAGGGTTTCCCCTGATCCACATAAACCTCTATTATGGAATTTGTCCTGTTACATTGCGGCTGTTTATACTCCTATCTCCCCCTCCCCACACTCACCACGGCAGTAGGTCTTGGAGCAGCAGTGACTCTACAGCATGCATGCAGCTCCAGGTCTCTTAAGAGTATCAGGCATGTGGTGAGACTCTTAATAAAATGCTTGAGAGATGAAGATTACACAGTATAGTGGGAAACAGACTTACTCAAGGAAGACTTGGCATTGGGTTTCAGCCTAGTGCTTACTATTTCTGTGTCGTTGAGATGGCATTGAACTCCATTTCTCTCCTCTGTGACATGAATTACCGACTATGACTCACCTGTACAGGGCTTACATCCAGCTAATATGGTTACTCCAGTTTTTAAATACTGAAATACTCCCATGCTGGTAAGTGGTTTCACTCCACGCTCTGTGTGCCACCCTAACTACCTTTACCCATTCCCTGGGACCCC
>NW_007221910.1:0-951 GCF_000164805.1 Carlito syrichta | reverse complement strand
CCAACAGAAGAGTGTTAACTATAAGGATGTGCTGCAGGGTGCACCCAGGCTGTCAGCCCTTGTGATATGGATCTGTCAGTACTGAGGGTTTTAGAGCAAAGAGATGGCCTCGGGTGGAACATCTTTACTCTCAGGACTAAATAGGCAGGTTAACCCTATCCAGTGAGCAGAGCTGTGGGGTGGGATGCCAACACATCTCTTTGCTCCTTAGTAGAACAGTGTGTTCTTGGACAGGTCATGTCAGTTTTCTAGACCTCGCTAAGTTACATGACAGTGAGAACTTGGAAGGGTGGAGATGTGAGGAAACACAAAATTAACCTTGTTTCCTCGTGGTTTTCTGAGCTGCATCCCATGGGGAAGAACCCATTATACTCCCAGATAGAAAAAATCCCATCCTCTATCAGCCCAGGGGAAGTTGAGTATTCATCTCACGTGCAATGTGTCCTTGGAGGAGCTCCCAAAGTGTCTTTCAAGGATGGTGCCCTCTCTTTTGGGGAGATGGACAGTGGCTCTAATTCTGGAATGTGCATCCAAGGCACTATAATAGATGTGGTTTGGGGCACCTACCCACCATTCACTCCACCACCCATAGATGTCGCCTAAAAGGTGGATCCAGTAAGCCATGGTTGAGACTATGTGAGCCCCACTCTTCATATTGGACTAAGGATGGACTTGGACTAAGGATGGACTCTGAACCGGATTCTTTCTCAAGAGAAGTGAAAACTGTGTTACTGAAAGAAAAAATTTAAAGGATTATTGCAGATACTTACAAAATTCAGATAACAAGTAATTGTTAAACACCTATACTATGCCAGGAGCTAAGGATACAACAGTGAGTAGTCCCTCCCCTGGTGGTATTGGCCAAGAGATAAAACAGGACGACAATGTGCAGTCAGGTCCAGAGTCAACTCCACAGCAAGGCACAGTTACATGTAAGTTGAAGTCACTGAT
>NW_007221909.1:0-692 GCF_000164805.1 Carlito syrichta | reverse complement strand
CAGAGGAGAGGCAAATACCGAGGGCACCGATCACATAGGAGGGCAAATCACTGAATCATCCATTACAGAGAAGGCCCAGTCACTTACCTATCCATTAGAAGGAAGAGTAATCACTGGCACTGATCACAGAGAAGGGCCAGTCACTGGAGTACACACCACACAGAAGGACTAGTCACTGAGGCATCCATAACAGCTGAGAGGCAGTAACGGATATACCTCATGGAGAAGACCAATTACTGGATCACCCATCACCAATGTAGGCTAGTCACTAGGACACACATCACAAAGGAAAGTGAGAGAGTGGATCACAGTTCCACCCACTTAGGAGGAAGTTCAGTCACTGAGTCGTATCCCACAGAGACAGGTTAATGATGAGGCCCAGTCACTGGCACTCCCATGACAGAAGAACATTAGTCAGTTGGGCACCCATTTTGCTGGCAGGCCAGTCACTGTGGTACACATCATAAAAGAAGTCTAAGCACAGTAACACCCATCACAGAAGACAGTCAGTAACTGGGACAATCATGACAGATGGATATTCATCACTGGGGTACTCATCTCAGAGGAGAGATAATCCCTGTGACATTCATCAAATACAAGGACAGTCACGGGAACAGCTGTCACAGTGGAGGGTCATTCAGTAGACAACCATCAATAGAAGGAGAGTCAATAAGGAGCACAACACAGAGAAG
>NW_007221908.1:0-5220 GCF_000164805.1 Carlito syrichta | reverse complement strand
CTCATGGAGAAGACCAAATACTGGATCACCCATCACCAAATGTAGGCTAGTCACTAGGACACACATCACAAAGGAAAGTGAGAGAGTGGATCACAGTTCCACCCACTTAGGAGGAAGTTCAGTCACTGAGTCGTATCCCACAGAGACAGGTTAATGATGAGGCCCAGTCACTGGCACTCCCATGACAGAAGAACATTAGTCAGTTGGGCACCCATTTTGCTGGCAGGCCAGTCACTGTGGTACACATCATAAAAGAAGTCTAAGCACAGTGACACCCATCACAGAAGACAGTCAGTAACTGGGACAATCATGACAGATGGATATTCATCACTGGGTTACTCATCTCAGAGGAGAGATAATCCCTGTGACATTCATCAAATACAAGGACAGTCACGGGAACAGCTGTCACAGTGGAGGGTCATTCAGTAGACAACCATCAATAGAAGGAGAGTCAATAAGGAGCACAACACAGAGAAGGGAGAGTCCCCGAAGCACCCTTCACAGAATATACACCGTAACCATTGTGACCATCATAGAGGAGGACCAGTCAGTTGGCAATCCGTTATGGGCTTAATCATTATGGGTTCAATCAATCATTGAAAAATACATTACAAATGAATGCCAGACACTGGAGCACCCATCAGAGAGGAGAGCCTGAAATTGGTTCATTGGTCAAAACGGTCAGCCAGTCACTGAGGCACACATCACTGAGGCAGGATTGTCACTGATATACTCGTCAAATAGACGAGTCATTCAAAGGGACACTGAACACAAAGGATGACCAGTACTGGGGCACCAAACACAAACGAGGCACAGTCACTAGGTCACCCATTATAGAGGAGGGACAATCAATGGGGCACACATCTGAAAGTAGGCTCAGTCACTGAGATAACCAACATATAGTAGGGCTAGTAACTAAAACACACATCACAGAAGAGGTCCAGTAACGGGAGCACCTGTCACAGGAGAGAACAAGTCACTGGGTGCACCCCTGGGGTACACATTATGTAGGAGACCCAGAAACTGGGGCATCCATCACAGAGGAGGGTTAGTAAATGGGGCACCAATTTTGGGAGAGGTTCAGTTGCTTAGAAACTCATCACAGAAGAAGGCTAGTCACTGGGGCACACATAACAGATGGCAGCAAGTAATTGGAGCACCAATAACAGAGGAAGTCCAGTCATGAGTGCACCCATTATGGTGTAGGTCCACTCATTATGATACCCATCACAGGAGAAGTCTAGTTACTGGAATACAAATCATAAATGAAGGCAAGTCACTGTGGTACTTATTATGGAGGAGGTCCAGCCACTGGGGCACACATTATGAAGAAGACTCCATCAATGAAACACCCAACACAAAGGTAGGGCCATAACTGGGGAATACATTATGAAGGAGGCTCAGTAAGTGGGACACCCACCATAGTAGAGGGCTAGTTACTGGGTGAATCATTATGGAGGAGGCCCAGTCACTTGGGCACTTATTAAGGAGGAAGCCTAGTAAATGGATCATTGGACACAGAAGAGAGCAACTCGGGGGCGTCTTTGACAGAAGAGGACTAGTCACCGGGGCATGCATTTTAGAGGAGATTCTTTCACTGGGAAAACATCAGACAGTAAAGGAAGTCACTGGGGCACCTGTCACAGAGAGAGACAGTCACTGAAGCAGTCATCGCAGAGAAGAGATAGTCACAAGAACAGTCATCACAAACGAGGGCTATTCACTAGACCATCCTTTATCCACGAGAACTAATCATACAAACACCAATCACAGTGATGTGGAAATCACTAGGATACTCCATCTTAGTGAAGAGCCACTAACCGTGGCAACTATCACAGAGGAGTGCCAGTCATTGGGGCATACATTACACAGGAGGGCTAGTCACTGGGGCACCCATCACAGAAGGCTATTCACAGTAGGCTATTCACAGAGGAGAACTACTGGAATAACAATTAGAGGGGAGAGGGTGGAGGACCACAAATTGCAACACCCATCACATTGGAGGACAAAGCATTCGGGGTACTTATTTTAGAGGAGGACCCATTACTAGGACACCCATCACAAATGAAGAATAGTCACTGGAGCACCCGTGACAAAGAATGACTAGTCATTGGGGCACCAATCACAGAAGAGACTCAGTCACTAGGGAAACTGTTATGGAGGTGGTCTAGTCACTGTGGCACCCGCAATATATGAAGGTCCATCACTGGTACAAATATCACAAAGGATGCCTAGTTAATGGAGCACACACTATGGAGGAGTCCCAGTAACTGGGGACTCATCACAATGTAAGGCCAGCTAATGGGAAAGCAATAAATTAAGAGGACAAGTAGGTGGGAAATTCATAATGGATGAGAACTAATAACTGGGCAATCATTACGGAGAAGGACTAGTCACTGAATCATCAATCACAAAGGATCAGTAACCGGGGCAATCATAATAAGGGAGGACCGTTAACTGGGATACACATTGTTGAGGAAGACCAGTTACTGGGACACAAATCAAGGAGGAGGGTTATTCATGGGAGCACTCAATTTGGAGGAGGGCCAGTCACTAAGGTTCCAGTCACTAAAGAGGCCCAGTCACTGGTGCACCCATCGAGCATACAGGATGTCACCTGGGCACCCATTAGGTATCAGACTTAGTCACTGGAGCAGCAATCACGGAAGAAAGTTAGTCACTGGAGTACTCATAACTAAGGAGGAGCATTCACAGGCATATTTTTCACAGAAGAATGCCAGTCACTAGGGCACCAATCATGGGGCAGGCCAGTCAGTAGGACACCCACAATAGAGGAGGCTTAGACACTGGGGCATGTATCACATAGGAAAGTCAGTCTCTGAGTCACTCATTACAGTGGAAAGTCAGTCGCTGGGGCACCGATCACTGAGTAGAGCTAGTAAGTGGGCCACCAATAATAGATGAGACCCAGTTACTAGAACACCTGTCATAGAGGAGGAGTCATCACTAGGTGACCCATTTTGGAGGAGAGACAGTTACTGCGCACAAATCACATAGTAGTCCCTGTCAATGTAGCACCTATTATGGAGGAGGCCAAATCACTGAGATGCTCATCACAGAAGAGGAACAGTCATGGAGACACCAACTATGGAGAAGGCCCAGAAATTGTAGCACCCACCACAGAGGAGGGCTAGTCATTGGGGTTCAAATTTTGAGGGAGACCCAGTTAATTCAAAACCCATCACAAAAGAGGAGAAGTCACTGGGGCACCCATAACAGAGGATGGCCAGTCACTGGTCCACCCTTTATGTAGGAGGTATACTCTCTGTAAGACCCATCAGAGATTAGGGCTAGTTGCTGTGGCATCCATCATAAATGAAGGTCGGTCACTGTGCCAATACAAAGGAGGAGGCTGAATCACTAGGGCATACAATTTGGAGGAGGTCCAGCCACCTCCTCCATGATGAAGGAGGTTCAGTAACTAGGGCTCCTCCCATTGTGGAGAATCTCCAGTAAGTGGGACACTCATCACAGAGTCGGAATAGTCACCAAGGCAAACATTATGGAGAAGAACTAGTCAGCGTCCCACAATTACAGAGGAGACCCAATCACTGGGACACCTATAATGGAAGAGAGGCCAGTCACTGAGGCACCTATTGTGGAAGAGGTCCAGTCACTGGGTCACCAATCACAGAGGAAGACCTTTCACTGTGGCATCCATTGCAGAGAATTACCAGTCATTGTGGCACCCATCAAAGAAGAGGGCCTGTCACTGTCTCACCCATTGTGGAGGAGGTCCAGTCAGTATGGCAACAATTACAGAGAAGAATTTGTTAGTGGAAAGCCCATCAGAGATGAGGGATTGTCACTGAGATATTAATTATTGATGAGGGCCAGTCACAGTGTCACCCTTCACAGATGAGATCCACTCACTTGGGCACCCATCAAAGACCAGGGTCAGTCACTGTGGCACCCATTACAGGGGAGGTTCAGTCACTGTGGCACACAGCACAGAAGAGGGCTACTCACTAATGCCCTCATTGGATACGAGAGCCAGTCTCTAGGACAATCATCACAGAAGAGAGAACGTCACTAAAGCACCCATCACAGAGGAGTGCCAGTCACTGTGGCACCCATCACAAAGAAAAGCCAGTCACTGAGGCACACATCAGACAAGGGCCTGTCACTGTGACACCCATCACAGGGGAGGGCCTCTCACTGTTGTGCCCATCACAGAGGAGGCCCAGAACCAGTGGAACTCATCACAGAGTAGGGGTGGTCACTGGGAAACACATTTCAAAGGAGGCACAATTACTTAGGCACCTATCTCAGAGGACATCTTTTCACTGAAGCTCCCATCACAAAGGATGACCAATCACTATGGAACCCATTAGGAGTTGGACCAGTCACTGGTGCACTGATCAGAAAGAAGTGTTAGTCACTTGGGCATATGTCACAGAGGAGAATCAGTCACGAGTGCTCCTATAATAAACGATGGCTACTCACTAGGGCATCCATTATGGAGGAGGGCCATTCACTCGGGCACTGACCACAGTTATTAGGGTACCCATTACAGAGAAGGGCTATTCACTGGGGAACCCACCACAGAGGAGTGTTTTGCATGAGGTGCCCATTATAAAGGAGTGTGTCACGGTGACATCAATCACAGAAGAGGGTTAGTCATTGGGGCAACCATCGCAGAGGAGAAATTGTCCCTAGGGTACCATTATAGAGGAGAGACAATCACTAAGACCCCTATCACACAGGAGAGTCAGTCACTGGGGAAACCATCCCAGAGTATTGCCAGTTACTGGGGCATCCATAAAGAGGAGAACCAATCATTGGAGCACTAATAACACAGGAGAGCCATACATTGGGTCACTCATCACAGATGAGACCCAACCATTGTGGACTGTTAATCACTGGGGCACACATCACAGAGGACTGAGGCACCCATTATAGAAGAGAATCAATCGCTAGGAAACCCATCGAAGTCACTGGGGCACTGAATTTGGAGAAAAACCAGTCACTGGGACGCCATTCACAAAGGATGCCTAGTAAATGGATAACCTATTATGGAGGAGGCCCAGTAGCTGGGAAACTCACCACAGAGGATGACCAGTCATTAGAGTAATGATGGCAGAGAATGGCCAGTGACTGGGTCTCCATCCAAAAGGAAGCCAGTGACTCAGCTCCCATCACAGAGGAAAGATAGACACTAGGGCACCTGTCACAGAGAATAGCCTGTCACTGGATCAC
>NW_007221907.1:0-7011 GCF_000164805.1 Carlito syrichta | reverse complement strand
AGTCACTGAGGCACTCAAAACAGAAGAGGCCTAGTTACAGTGGCACCAATCACAGAGGAGGCTCAATCTCCGGGCCAGCCATCACAGAGAATAGGCAGTAACTGAGCCACTCATCACAGAAAAGGACTAGTCTCTGGGACACCCATCACAGAGGAGGGCTAGTCACTGATGTACCCATTAGAGAAGAGAGTCATTAACTGGGGCACTCATTATGGAGGAAGGCCAATCACTGGACACCCAACAGAGAGGAGAGTCAGACACTGGGGCACTGATCACACAGGAAGATGAGTCATGGTGGCATCCATTTTGGAGGAGGGTCAGTTTTGGGGACACACACCACAAATGTGGGTTAGACTGAAGAAAACCCATTATGGTGGAAGACCATTTGCTAGAAATCACATTGCTGGGGAAGGTCAGGCACTTAGGCAGCAAATACGAAGGAGGATCAGTCACTGGGGCACCTATCACAGAAGAAGACTAATCACATGGGCATTCATCATAGAAGACAGCCAGTCACTGGGGCACCCATAAAAGAGGAGGATCAATCCCTGGAATACCCATGCCAGAGGAGAGAAAGTTCATGATGCACCCATCAGAGAAAATGTCTAGTCTTTGAGGTCTCCATCACAAAGGAGGTTCAGTCACTATGGCACCCATTGGGTTTAGGGCCAGTCAATGAGATACCAATAACAGTAGAGGGATAGCACTGGAGCACACCTCACGGAGCAAGGCTAATCAATGTGGCAATCATCAGAGAGGAGCCCCAGTCACTGTGACATATGGCACAGAGGAGGGCTTGTCACGGAGGCACACTTGACAGATAACACCAAGTTGTTGGTGTACACATCACAGATGTGGGCCAGTCATGGAACTCCCATCCCAGAGGAGGACCAATAACTGGTGTACCCATTACAGAGGAGATCTAGTCACTCAGGCACCCAACACAGAGAAGAGGCATCCACTGGAGTACCCCTTATAGAGTAGGGACAGTCATTGGGGCACCAATTATGAAGCAGTGCCAGTCAGTGAGGGACTGAATACAGAAGAGGTCAAGTCACTGCAACACCCATTACAGAAGAGGTACAGTCACTGGGGAACTTATCCCAGAAGAGAGTTATGAACTATGATACTCAACACAAGGGAGGACTAGTCTCTTAAGCACCAATCACAGAGAAGAGGTAGTCACTGGGGCTTCCATTACGGAGTAGAGTCAGTCACTGGGACAGCCATCACTGTGAAGGTCTAGTCAGTGATAAACACATCAGAGTGGAACCAGTCATTGGCTCCCATTATGAAGGAAGTATAGTCACTGGAGCAGCCATCACTGAGGAAAGTTAGTAACTAGGGCACCCATCACAGATGAGGGTTAGTCACTGAGGCACATGTCACAGAGAAGAGCCATTCACTGGGCGACAAATTCCAGAGGAAGAACAGTCAAATGGGCCCCTCAAAGAAGACAGATAAAACTTGGGACAGCCATCACAGAAGCGAGCCAGTCACAAGAACACCCATAACAGACCTGAGTCAGTAAATGTGGTACCCATCTTATATGAGAGCCAGTTACTGAGATCCCATCACAGAGGAGAGGCAAATACCGAGGCACCGATCACATAGGAGGGCCAATCACTGAATCATCCATTACAGAGAAGGCCCAGTCACTTACCTATCCATTAGAAGGAAGAGTAATCACTGGCACTGATCACAGAGAAGGGCCAGTCACTGGAGTACACACCACACAGAAGGACTAGTCACTGAGGCATCCATAACAGCTGAGAGGCAGTAACGGATATACCTCATGGAGAAGACCAATTACTGGATCACCCATCACCAATGTAGGCTAGTCACTAGGACACACATCACAAAGGAAAGTGAGAGAGTGGATCACAGTTCCACCCACGTAGGAGGAAGTTCAGTCACTGAGTCGTATCCCACAGAGACAGGTTAATGATGAGGCCCAGTCACTGGCACTCCCATGACAGAAGAACATTAGTCAGTTGAGCATCCATTTTGCTGGCAGACCAGTCACTGTGGTACACATCATAAAAGAAGTCTAAGCACTGTGACACCCATCACAGAAGACAGTCAGTAACTGGGACAATCATGACAGATGGATATTCATCACTGGGGTACTCATCTCAGAGGAGAGATAATCCCAGTGACATTCATCAAATACAAGGATAGTCACGGGAACAGCTGTCACAGTGGAGGGTCATTCAGTAGACAACCATCAATAGAAGGAGAGTCAATAAGGAGCCCAACACAGAGAAGGGAGAGTCCCCGAAGCACCCTTCACAGAATATACACCGTAACCATTGTGACCATCATAGAGGAGGACCAGTCAGTTGGCAATCCATTATGGGCTTAATCATTATGGGTTCAATCAATCATTGAAAAATACATTACAAATGAATGCCAGACACTGGAGCACCCATCAGAGAGGAGAGCCTGAAATTGGTTCATTGGTCAAAACGGTCAGCCAGTCACTGAGGCACACATCACTGAGGCAGGATTGTCACTGATATACTCGTCAAATAGACGAGTCATTCAAAGGGACACTGAACACAAAGGATGACCAGTACTGGGGCACCAAACACAAACGAGGCACAGTCACTAGGTCACCCATTATAGAGGAGGGACAATCAATGGGGCACACATCTGAAAGTAGGCTCAGTCACTGAGATAACCAACATATAGTAGGGCTAGTAACTAAAACACACATCACAGAAGAGGTCCAGTAACGGGAGCACCTGTCACAGGAGAGAACAAGTCACTGGGTGCACCCCTGGGGTACACATTATGTAGGAGACCCAGAAACTGGGGCATCCATCACAGAGGAGGGTTAGTAAATGGGGCACCAATTTTGGGAGAGGTTCAGTTGCTTAGAAACTCATCACAGAAGAAGGCTAGTCACTGGGGCACACATAACAGATGGCAGCAAGTAATTGGAGCACCAATAACAGAGGAAGTCCAGTCATGAGTGCACCCATTATGGTGTAGGTCCACTCATTATGATACCCATCACAGGAGAAGTCTAGTTACTGGAATACAAATCATAAATGAAGGCAAGTCACTGTGGTACTTATTATGGAGGAGGTCCAGCCACTGGGGCACACATTATGAAGAAGACTCCATCAATGAAACACCCAACACAAAGGTAGGGCCATAACTGGGGAATACATTATGAAGGAGGCTCAGTAAGTGGGACACCCACCATAGTAGAGGGCTAGTTACTGGGTGAATCATTATGGAGGAGGCCCAGTCACTTGGGCACTTATTAAGGAGGAAGCCTAGTAAATGGATCATTGGACACAGAAGAGAGCAACTCGGGGGCGTCTTTGACAGAAGAGGACTAGTCACCGGGGCATGCATTTTAGAGGAGATTCTTTCACTGGGAAAACATCAGACAGTAAAGGAAGTCACTGGGGCACCTGTCACAGAGAGAGACAGTCACTGAAGCAGTCATCGCAGAGAAGAGATAGTCACAAGAACAGTCATCACAAACGAGGGCTATTCACTAGACCATCCTTTATCCACGAGAACTAATCATACAAACACCAATCACAGTGATGTGGAAATCACTAGGATACTCCATCTTAGTGAAGAGCCACTAACCGTGGCAACTATCACAGAGGAGTGCCAGTCATTGGGGCATACATTACACAGGAGGGCTAGTCACTGGGGCACCCATCACAGAAGGCTATTCACAGTAGGCTATTCACAGAGGAGAACTACTGGAATAACAATTAGAGGGGAGAGGGTGGAGGACCACAAATTGCAACACCCATCACATTGGAGGACAAAGCATTCGGGGTACTTATTTTAGAGGAGGACCCATTACTAGGACACCCATCACAAATGAAGAATAGTCACTGGAGCACCCGTGACAAAGAATGACTAGTCATTGGGGCACCAATCACAGAAGAGACTCAGTCACTAGGGAAACTGTTATGGAGGTGGTCTAGTCACTGTGGCACCCGCAATATATGAAGGTCCATCACTGGTACAAATATCACAAAGGATGCCTAGTTAATGGAGCACACACTATGGAGGAGTCCCAGTAACTGGGGACTCATCACAATGTAAGGCCAGCTAATGGGAAAGCAATAAATTAAGAGGACAAGTAGGTGGGAAATTCATAATGGATGAGAGCTAATAACTGGGCAATCATTACGGAGAAGGACTAGTCACTGAATCATCAATCACAAAGGATCAGTAACCGGGGCAATCATAATAAGGGAGGACCGTTAACTGGGATACACATTGTTGAGGAAGACCAGTTACTGGGACACAAATCAAGGAGGAGGGTTATTCATGGGAGCACTCAATTTGGAGGAGGGCCAGTCACTAAGGTTCCAGTCACTAAAGAGGCCCAGTCACTGGTGCACCCATCGAGCATACAGGATGTCACCTGGGCACCCATTAGGTATCAGACTTAGTCACTGGAGCAGCAATCACGGAAGAAAGTTAGTCACTGGAGTACTCATAACTAAGGAGGAGCATTCACAGGCATATTTTTCACAGAAGAATGCCAGTCACTAGGGCACCAATCATGGGGCAGGCCAGTCAGTAGGACACCCACAATAGAGGAGGCTTAGACACTGGGGCATGTATCACATAGGAAAGTCAGTCTCTGAGTCACTCATTACAGTGGAAAGTCAGTCGCTGGGGCACCGATCACTGAGTAGAGCTAGTAAGTGGGCCACCAATAATAGATGAGACCCAGTTACTAGAACACCTGTCACAGAGGAGGAGTCATCACTAGGTGACCCATTTTGGAGGAGAGACAGTTACTGCGCACAAATCACATAGTAGTCCCTGTCAATGTAGCACCTATTATGGAGGAGGCCAAATCACTGAGATGCTCATCACAGAAGAGGAACAGTCATGGAGACACCAACTATGGAGAAGGCCCAGAAATTGTAGCACCCACCACAGAGGAGGGCTAGTCATTGGGGTTCAAATTTTGAGGGAGACCCAGTTAATTCAAAACCCATCACAAAAGAGGAGAAGTCACTGGGGCACCCATAACAGAGGATGGCCAGTCACTGGTCCACCCTTTATGTAGGAGGTATACTCTCTGTAAGACCCATCAGAGATTAGGGCTAGTTGCTGTGGCATCCATCATAAATGAAGGTCGGTCACTGTGCCAATACAAAGGAGGAGGCTGAATCACTAGGGCATACAATTTGGAGGAGGTCCAGCCACCTCCTCCATGATGAAGGAGGTTCAGTAACTAGGGCTCCTCCCATTGTGGAGAATCTCCAGTAAGTGGGACACTCATCACAGAGTCGGAATAGTCACCAAGGCAAACATTATGGAGAAGAACTAGTCAGCGTCCCACAATTACAGAGGAGACCCAATCACTGGGACACCTATAATGGAAGAGAGGCCAGTCACTGAGGCACCTATTGTGGAAGAGGTCCAGTCACTGGGTCACCAATCACAGAGGAAGACCTTTCACTGTGGCATCCATTGCAGAGAATTACCAGTCATTGTGGCACCCATCAAAGAAGAGGGCCTGTCACTGTCTCACCCATTGTGGAGGAGGTCCAGTCAGTATGGCAACAATTACAGAGAAGAATTTGTTAGTGGAAAGCCCATCAGAGATGAGGGATTGTCACTGAGATATTAATTATTGATGAGGGCCAGTCACAGTGTCACCCTTCACAGATGAGATCCACTCACTTGGGCACCCATCAAAGACCAGGGTCAGTCACTGTGGCACCCATTACAGGGGAGGTTCAGTCACTGTGGCACACAGCACAGAAGAGGGCTACTCACTAATGCCCTCATTGGATACGAGAGCCAGTCTCTAGGACAATCATCACAGAAGAGAGAACGTCACTAAAGCACCCATCACAGAGGAGTGCCAGTCACTGTGGCACCCATCACAAAGAAAAGCCAGTCACTGAGGCACACATCAGACAAGGGCCTGTCACTGTGACACCCATCACAGGGGAGGGCCTCTCACTGTTGTGCCCATCACAGAGGAGGCCCAGAACCAGTGGAACTCATCACAGAGTAGGGGTGGTCACTGGGAAACACATTTCAAAGGAGGCACAATTACTTAGGCACCTATCTCAGAGGACATCTTTTCACTGAAGCTCCCATCACAAAGGATGACCAATCACTATGGAACCCATTAGGAGTTGGACCAGTCACTGGTGCACTGATCAGAAAGAAGTGTTAGTCACTTGGGCATATGTCACAGAGGAGAATCAGTCACGAGTGCTCCTATAATAAACGATGGCTACTCACTAGGGCATCCATTATGGAGGAGGGCCATTCACTCGGGCACTGACCACAGTTATTAGGGTACCCATTACAGAGAAGGGCTATTCACTGGGGAACCCACCACAGAGGAGTGTTTTGCATGAGGTGCCCATTATAAAGGAGTGTGTCACGGTGACATCAATCACAGAAGAGGGTTAGTCATTGGGGCAACCATCGCAGAGGAGAAATTGTCCCTAGGGTACCATTATAGAGGAGAGACAATCACTAAGACCCCTATCACACAGGAGAGTCAGTCACTGGGGAAACCATCCCAGAGTATTGCCAGTTACTGGGGCATCCATAAAGAGGAGAACCAATCATTGGAGCACTAATAACACAGGAGAGCCATACATTGGGTCACTCATCACAGATGAGACCCAACCATTGTGGACTGTTAATCACTGGGGCACACATCACAGAGGACTGAGGCACCCATTATAGAAGAGAATCAATCGCTAGGAAACCCATCGAAGTCACTGGGGCACTGAATTTGGAGAAAAACCAGTCACTGGGACGCCATTCACAAAGGATGCCTAGTAAATGGATAACCTATTATGGAGGAGGCCCAGTAGCTGGGAAACTCACCACAGAGGATGACCAGTCATTAGAGTAATGATGGCAGAGAATGGCCAGTGACTGGGTCTCCATCCAAAAGGAAGCCAGTGACTCAGCTCCCATCACAGAGGAAAGATAGACACTAGGGCACCTGTCACAGAGAATAGCCTGTCACTGGATCAC
>NW_007221906.1:0-750 GCF_000164805.1 Carlito syrichta | reverse complement strand
AATGGAATGGAATACAATGGAATGGAATGGAATGGAATGGAGAGGAATGGATTGGAATGGAGAGGAATTCAATGGAATGTAGAGGAATGGAATTGAAAGTAGAGGAATGGAGTGGAAGGGAATGGAAAGGAATGGAGTGGAATGCAATGGAATGCAGAGGAATGGAATGGAAGTGAATGGAGAGGAGTGGAATGGAATGGAATGGAGAGGAATGGAATGGAAAGGAATGAAATGAATTGGAATAGAGAGGAAGGGAATGGAGAGGAATGTAATGGAGTGAATGGTATGGAATGGAATGAAATAGAGAGGAAAGGAATGGAATCGTACGGAGAGATATGGAATGGAGAGAAAGGGTATGGAACGCAATGAAATGGAATCAAGTGGAATGAGACTGAATGGAGAGGAATGGAAGGGAATGGAATTGAATGGAAGAGAATGGAGGGGATTGGAATGGAATGGAATGGAGAGAAATTTAATGCAATTGAATGGAATGGAATGGAAAGGAATGGAAATGCAAGGAATGGATTTGGGAGGTATGGAACTGAATGGAAAGGAGAGGAATGGGATTTTGAGGAATGCAATGGAATCGAGCAGAATGGAATGGAGAAGAATGCAATGCAATGGAATTGAATGAAGAGGAAAGAAATGTAATGGAGTGGAATTGAATGGAATTGTTTGGAATCGAATGGAATGGAATGAAAAGGAGAGGAATGGAATGGAATGGAATGAAATTGCATGGAATGGAATGGA
>NW_007221905.1:0-3902 GCF_000164805.1 Carlito syrichta | reverse complement strand
CCTAGCCCCCCCAAAGACCCCGGGGAAGCTGTCTTCTGCCTTCCCCAGCTCTGGTGGTGACTGGCATCCTCGGCGTCCCTTGGCTTGTGAAGTCACTGCCGTCTCTGTCATTCTCATCCCATGGCCTCCTTCCCTTTGGGTGTCTGTGTCCAAGGTTTCCATGTCTTATAAGGACACTGGGTCTTGGATTTGGGACCCAACCTGATCACTGGTTGGCCTCATTCTAACTCACATCTGCAAAAAACCATCTCCCAATAGGGTGCATTCGGAGACAGCTTGTTCGAATGTCTTCTTCATATAATTAACTCAGGATCCCTCCCTGTGGACATTGGGGGGCAGCATTCCCTGGGGAGGTTGTCCTGGGCCCTGTAGGGTAAGAGCTGTGTCTCCGGCCTCTACCTCTTCCGTGCCTGGAGCCCCCCCAGTTGTACACCATGCATATCCCCAGATATCACCCAGTGTCCCCTGGGTGCAGACTCACTCCAGTTGAGATCCCTGGGTTAGGGGACTCCAGGGACCCCCAGAGCCTCTCGTCCCAGTACCCTCTGCCCTATGGAGTCCCCAGGAGGCCACACACATGCAAATCCAGGAGCTGGGTCCCCTGGTCTACACCACCTGCCCTCTTGAGATTGATTCTGGGATCTGGTGTGAGCAGGGAGCAGACTTGACTTTTTTCCAAATAATGAACACAGGCTCTCCCCTGGGCCCTGTGGACATCGGAACTAGGTCATTCTTGGGGGCAGGGGGGCAACCTGGGCCCTGTGGGGGTGAGCCATGTCCCTGGCTTCCAATTCTCCGATGCCAGGAGCATCCCCCATCCTGACACTCACACATGTCCCCAGATGTCACCCTGTGTTCCCTGGGGCAGACCCCCTCCCCTCCCCTAACCCCTGAGCACCCCATAAAGAATGTGCCTCTCACGTGTCTTTGTGCCCTGGAAGATCCTGGGAAATGTCCCTAGCAGTCCCTCTCGTGAGCCAACTAGGTCACCACTGTCCTTCAGAACTGTCCTCTGCAGAAAGACCGTGGCATTGGCTAATTTCTAGCCTTCCACCGCTCTGGTGTGTTGAATGATACTCCCTCCATCCTTCCCTCCAGCACCCTCTCCTGTCCCTGCTGCTGGCGTTCCCTAGTCTTCATGGATGTAGGTTTTTCTTTCTTTTTTATTTCTAGAGTAAAGGTCTCACTCTGTCGCCCAGACTGGAGGGTGGCGGCGTGAACACAGCTCGCTGTGTGCCAACCTCCTGGGCTCAGGCGATCCTCTCACCTCAGCCTCCTGAGTATCTGGGACTACAGGCATGCACTACCACACCTGGCTAATTTTTACATTTTTTGTAGAGTCAGGGTCTTGCTATGTTGCCCAGACTGGTCTCGAATTCCTGGCCTCAAGCGATCCTCCTGCCTCGGCCTCCCAAGTAGCTGGGTCAACAGGTGTGAGCCACCATTCTCGGCTGGTTGCAAGTGTTAGAGGGATACTGCCCGACTTGGTCATAGTGGGAACACCATCCCTTCCTGGTGTCCTCTAGAACCTGGATTTTCCATAAAGCCAGACTCCCCTGCTTGAGTCCTGGCGCTTGCTGCCATGTTCTGTGATGCTCCAGAGCTTTAACAAGCTGTCCTCGGAGGCAAAGAGACCCTTCTGTTCTTTGGGGAGGCAACCACAATTTTCATGCTGCCTCTGTCTCCGTGAACGTGATCTGTTTTGGTTCATTTATGAGCACACCTGACTGCCGGGAACGTCTGGCATGGCTGCAGGTTTGTTGGGAGAACACGGAGCCGTCTAACCCCATCGCATCTCCCATGTGTTGAAACATTACCAGTCCCAAGTGTGTGAAAAAAAATCTGGATTTGGATCTATTCTCGTCTCAGTCAGAGGGGGAGATGTTCTCACAGTTCTGTTTTAAGAAAGATAGCGCAGTGTATGTAAGGACACAGCATTGTTTTCTTCGGCGAGTCGGCTTTTGGGGACGCATGGTGGCACAATTTTCAGACTTGACAATGTGTAAAAACTGCCTGGTCTGGTAGATGCTGTTGCATGTGGAAATGTGAGCTGTGAGTGTCACATAAGGGTGTCTCTGTTTTCTATGAAATCCCTGGGTTTCGCTTCGAAACAGGTATCCTCTCTGTGGTAGAACTGTCACAATTGTCACCTTGGGAGACCTTGTACTTCCTCCGATTGTGTGCAGTGCTGATCTCCTACAAGAGTGGGCTGTGCTGCTTTTGTATATTTCAAGCCTACAAATGTGTATATTTCAAGTCTATTTTGGGTTTTTGTCTTTGGAGGGTAGCTTTGAATTTTGGGAACAGATTGTAATAGTTAACTAATGCCGCGTAACAAATCATCACACACATAATAGGCTGAAACAACACACACTTCTTGTCTCTCAGATTCTTTTTTTTTCTTTTATTGTTATTTTTTTAAGAGACAGGTATTGCTCTGTCACCCAGGCTGTAGTGCAGTGGTGTGATTATGGTTCACTGCAGCCTCCAACTCTTGGGGTCAAACAATCCTCCTGCCTCAGCCTCCCAAGTAGCTGGAACTATAGATGCACACTACCACGACCAATTAAATTTTAGATTTTTTTGTCGAGATGAGGTCTCACTATGTTGCCCAGGTTGGTCTCCAACTCCTGGGCTCAAATGATCCTCCCACCTCAGCCTCCCAGAGTGTGCTGGGATTATGGGCATGAACCACTCACTGCACCTGGCCTGTCTCTCGGGCTGGAGTGCAGTGGCATGATCATGGCTACCACAGCCTCCACCTCCTGGGCTCAGGTGAACATCTGTCATCGGCCTCCCAAAGTGCTGGGATGAGAGGTGTGAGCTGCCGTACCTGGCTATTTACTTATTTTCAAATAGCTTTTTTTCTTGATCTGAAACAGCAGGGAGATGGGTCTTGAGCCTGCAGCTAAATGGATATGGTGGTGAAATGGCTTAAAGACCAACCAGGGTCCCCACTTGGAGTAGGACACACAGCGACCACCGGGACTGCTTGGGACAAGAGTCCACAGATGTGCCTCCCAGGCCCTCTTGACTCAGAGGGTTGCCTGGTCCTTTGTGTCCTGGGAGGGGTTGGATTGGGCACCTCCCTAGAGCCCCTACCTTCTACTGTCTATGTTATCTGTGCCATCACTCTTGGCTTGGGTCTGGTGACTCCCAGACAAGATCCTGACCCCACACCCATGTGCTTGACCAACAAGCCCCATAACTTTTAACTTCTTTTATTTTTGAGTTGAAGTCTCACTCTGTCTCCCAGGCTGGAGAGCAGTGGCACACTCACCACCACCCCAGTGTCGATCTGCTGGGCTCAGGCAATCCTTCCACCTCAGTCTTCCAAGTAGCCAGAAATACAGACACGCACTACCATGCTTGGCTAATTATTTAAAAGTTTATTGTAGAGATGAGGTGTCGTCACTTTGCCCAGGCTGATTTGGAACCTACGGGCTCAGGAATCCACTTGCCTCAGCCTCCCAAAGTGCTAGGATGACAGGCTGAGCCACAAACTGGGCTTTTTTTTTTTGAGTTGGAGTCTCACTTTGTCACCCAAGCTGGAGTGCAGGGGTATGCTCACAGCCACCGCAGCCTTGACCTGCTGGGCTCCAGCAATCCTTCTCTCAGCTTTCCAAGTAACTGGAACTAGAGATGCACACCACCATGCCCGGTTAGTTTTTGTGATTTATTGTAGAGACAAGGTCTCACCAAGTTGCCTGGGCTGGTCTCTAGCCCACAGGCTCAGACAGTCCACTCACCTCATCCTCCCAAAGTGCTGGGATGACAGGCTTAGCCACAGAGCGCAGCTACTTTTTAATTTCTCAAAAAGTGGCTATGTTGTTACAGTTATTTGACAGCAAATTTTTCAGAGCAAGGATTCCCTGAGTCCGCGGGTTCAAGACCAGCCCAGG
>NW_007221904.1:0-9864 GCF_000164805.1 Carlito syrichta | reverse complement strand
CCGGGACCTCTGTAGGGCAGAGGGTCACAGGATGAGAGGCCCTTGGGGAGTCCCCTAACCCAGGAGGTCGCACTTGGGGTGATTCTGCCCCCAGGGGACATGGGGTGATGTTTGGGGACACGTGTGGGTGTCATGACTGGGAATGTCCCTGGCATGGAGGGGACACAGCTCACCCCCTGCAGGGCCTACCCCCTGTGGGGTCTGGAATGCCCCCCCAGAGAGTGACTGAGCCCCCACCCAGTGTCTCAGGAGTCCCCAGGGGAGACCCTGGACCCAGGTGAGCTTTCTGTTAAAGGATGCCAGTGACTCTCAGGCCCCATACATGCTCTGTGCTCCAGGCAGCCCTGACTTGGAGAGAATGAGCCACGTGGATGCAGGGGCCGTCCCAGCTCAGCACATCTGACTGTCTGGAGGCTACAGGGCTGACCTTGAGAGTCAAGGTGATACGCATGCCTACAGACGACTGAGCTGGGAGCACCAGCCCTGACTCTGTTCCATGTGAGCGCAGGGTGCGGCCCACGCAGGGCCTCAGAGGCAGGCCAGCCACCAGTCACTGCGTCCCCCCGACACGGGGGACACATTCTCACGGGCACCCTCTCTGGGAGCCGGGCAGTGGGGGGAGGTGGCGGGGAGGGGGAGGGGAGGATTGGGCAGCCTAGGCTGTGGGCAGAATTCACTCCACTCCCCAGAGGAGGCCGGCTCCGCTTTGTGTGTTTCTTCAACAAAATATTACCTGAGCATCAAACTACTTGTTTTAAAAGGAAACAGTCAAGGGCCTTGGGCTATCTATGAGGCATCAACAAACGTTTTCTGTAGAGAGGCAAGGAGTAGCTATTTGTAGTTCAGTGGGCCAGGCGGTCTGTTTGCAGTCACGCAGCTCTACCTCTGCGTGTGAATGTGCCCTAGACAGTAGTGAGTGGGTGTGGCTGTGTTTCAATAAAACTTTATTGACAAAAACAAGTGGCGGACTGGACTTGGCCCATGGGCTGTGGTTTATGGAACCCTGCTGTGGATTAGTATCGCCCGACCTAGGGGTCTCTGTTATTTTTAGTTTTAGTTTTTTTAGAGAGGAGGTCTTGCTCTGTGGCCCAGGCTGGAGTGCAGTAGTGCCATCGTAGCTCACTATGGCCTCCAACTCCTGGGCTGATGTGATCCTCCTACCTCAGCCTCCCTAGTAGCCGGGACTACAGACTCATGCTACCATGCCAGGTTCATTTTTTTTTTTTTGAGTCAGATTCTCAATCTGTCACCTAGCCTGGAGTGCCACGGCACACTCCCGGCCACCGCAGTCTCCACCTGCTGGGCTCCGGTCATCCTTCTGCCTCAGCCTTCCAAGCAGCCAGAACTACAGATGCATGCTACCATGCCTGGCTAATTTATTTTTATTTATTGTAGAGATGAGGTCTCACCAAGTTGCCCGGGCTTGTCTCGAACCTGTGGGCTCAGGCAATCCTCTCACCTCGGCCTCCTAAACTGTTGGGATGATAGGCTGAGCCACCGAGCCCGGCCTCATATTTTTATTTTTTGTTTTTTATAGAGACTTCTTCCAGCAGGGTCCCCTCCACCCGCTACCCAGCGTTGGGGTCTTCGGTGGCCGACAAGAGCCCCGGGAACAGAAGACACGGTCAGCCACCAGCCTCCTGTCCCCCTTGTCCTTTGCATGAGCACAAACTCCCCCTGCCGATTTGCATGTCATGTATTTAGCAGATTTCTTTTCTAGGTTTTACATAATCATCTCGTTCTTGGATATGCTGTCCCAGGAGCTTCATGTTCCTTCAATCACCGTTCAGAGCATTTCTAGCAGCAGGGGTTAATTGCCTGCCGTCTCTCGCTCTCTCCTCTCTTTTTTTTTTGAATAAACTTTTCATTTTAGAATAGTTCTAGATTTACAGAAAAACTGGGAGCACAGTCAAGAAAGGCCCCCTCCGCTCCTTGCCTGGTTTCCCCTGCTCCTCACGGTGTGTGTCAGGGGCGCACCCGTCACGGTTAAGGATCGTTACGTCGCCATTAATGGAAGCCCACACCTGGTTTGGATTTCCTCAGTTTCCCGTAGTGTTCCTTCCTGCCCCAGGGCCCCATCAGGGGCCTCCCAGGGCATTGAGTCCTCATGTCTCCTTGGACTCCTCTGGGCTTAGACAGTTTCTCAGATTTTCTTTGTTTCTGTGCCCTTGGACACACTTGAGGCTGGGAGGGGTTTTTATTTCCCCTCACTCCTTCCCTCCTTCTTTCCTTCCTTACCTTTGTTTCTTCATTTTCTTTATTTTCTCGCTTTCTTTCTTTCATTTTTTACTTAAATAGAGTTGGGGTCTTGTGATGTTGTCCAGGCTGGTCTTGACCTCCTGGCCTCAAGCAATCCTCCCTAATTGGCTTCCCAAAGCACTGGCATTACAGGTATGAGCCTCCATGCTCTGGCCAAAATGAGATGTTTTGAACGTTATTTGCAGCCAAGACTTTGTAGGCAGTAGATAATAACACTTTGTTTTTTGGAGTCGGCGTCTCACTCCGTCGCCCAGACTGAAGTGCAGTGGCATGCTCATAGCCACCCCAGCATTGACCTCCTGGGCATCATCAATCATTCCACCTCAGCCTTCCAAGTAGCCAGAACTACAGGAGCACGCTACAACACCCACCTAATTTTTTATTTATTGTAGAGATGAGGTTTCGCCAAATTCCCCGGGCTGGTCTTGAACTTGCGGGCTTAGGCAATCTTCTTGCCTTGGCCTCCCAAAGTGCTGAGATGACAGGCTGAACCACCTAGCCCAGGCTATACTAGTAGATAAAGGTGAACAGAAGCCAGGTGATAAAGCAAGCAACCACCTGTTTCTGCACTGGAAAGGAACTGACCCTTGGGTTGTGAGTGTGTGTTTTGTGGGAGGGCGGGGACAGTGTGGCCGTGTGGTGCAGAGGGTTTGATGGAGAGCTTCTGGGTGGGACCCAGCTCTAGTTTTGGGCTGAGAGGTCAGAGCGCTGTCCAGGTGAGACTGTTCAGTGACCCAAATTTGCTGTTTTCTCACAGACTGTCCCCTGGGCATCTCCAAGTACAACTGTGGGAGAGAACTTTGCTATGAATAAAGTTTTATTGGCACTCAACAGGCCATGCCTCATTTTGGTTTTGTTTGTTTTGAGTTGGGGTCTCTCCCTGTCATCGCCCAGGCTGGAGGGCAGTGGCACAGCCCCCAACTCCTGGGCTCAGGCCATCCTCCTGCCTCAGCCTCCCCAGGAGCTAGAACTACAGGTGCCACCACCATGCCTGGTTAACATTTTTGTATCTTTTTGTAGAGAGGAGGTCTAGTCTTGAACTTCTGGGCTCAAGCAATCGTCTCACCTCAGCCTCCCAAAGTGTTGGCATGATAGGAGTGACCCATCATCCCCAGCCTTAAGTTCTAAATAATAAACCCATAATATGCTATGAACAATGTCAGGCACCACTTTCAGCAGTTTAGAGATATTCATTTACTTATTTATTTGTGTTTTAAAATTATTCTGCAGGGCGCGGTGGCTCAAGCCTGTCATCCCAGCACTTTGGGAGGCCGAGGTGAGAAGATTGCCTGAGTCCAGGAGTTGGAGACCAGCCTGGGCAACTTGGCGAGACACCATCTCCACGCTAAATCAAAAAATTAGCCAGGTATGGTAGAGTGCACCTACAGTTCCAGCTACTTGGAAGGTTGAGGCGGAAAGATCTCCTGAGCCCAGCAGGTCAAGGCTGAGGTGGGCATGAGTGTGCCACTGCACTCTAGCCTGGGGGACAAAGTAAGACTCTGACTCAAAAATAAAAATAAATAAAATTAAAATAAAATAAAATTATTCTATTTTATTTTAGAAACAGGGTCTGGCTCTGTGGCCCAGGCTGGAGTAGAGTGGCTTGATCGTAGGTCACTGCAGCCCCAAACTCCTGGGCTCAAGTGGTCCTCCCACCTCAGCCCCCTGAGTAGCTACAATTCATGGGACGACCAGCACCACCATGTCCAGTTAACATATTTTCTTTTCTTTTCTTTTTGAGATGGAGTCTCACTCCGTCACTGGGGCTAGAGTGCAGTGACACACTCACGGCCACCCCAGCATAGACCTGCCGGGCTCCAGCGATCCTTCCGCTTCAGTCTTCCAAATAGCCAGAACTACAGGTGTGCACTACCACACTCGGCTTTTTAAAAATCTTATTGTAGAGACGAGGTCTCGCCAAGCTGCTTGGGCTGGTCTTGAACCCATGGGCGCAGGCAATCCACTCGCCTCAGCCTCCCAAAGTGCTGGGATGACAGGCTGAGCCACTGAGCCCAGCCATATTTTATTTTCTATAGATGTAGGCTCTTGCTTTGTTGCCCAGGCAGGTCTGGACTCCATTCCTCCAGGAACCCTCCCTCTCAGCCTCCAGAGTACTGGAATGACAAGCGTCAGCCTCTGCACCCTGCTGATAGCCATTTATTGAGTCCCCCAAGACAACTTCCCTGGCTGGGCACAGTGACTCATGCCTATAATCCCAGTGTTTTGGGAGGCTGAGGTAGGAGGGTCATTTCAGTTCGAGACCAGCCTGGGCAACATAGCAAGATCCCATTGCTACAAACAACAACAAAAAAACCCCAGCAATCTCACCCAGTAGGTACTGCTGTTATCTCCATTGCACACACTCAGAAACTGAGGCATGAAGCATAAGGGGCCGGATGTCACCCAGAGAGAGTCAGTTGATGTCAGGATAGAGTGATCGTTATCCACACGCTGCCTGGGTGATGCGAGTCTCCGTCAGTATCTGCACCCCCCTCCCCAGGACTCAGTGTAGCTATTTTCATGGTGAATGGAAAAAGAAATCCGTTTGTATACATTTTCTTTCTTTTTCTGTCCTAAATTGGCCCTGTTCCCGAATCACTGTTGCCTGCCGCTCCAGATATTACAATTCCAAGTACTGGAGTGTGATGGGGCCTGCCCAGTGCAGCCAGACCATCCTGTCCCCGTGGACACTGGGAGACACCAGGGGACGTTGTGGACATTACGAGTCAGGGAGGTGCTCTCAGCACAGAGGGGCTGGAGGCCAGGGACCCTGCTCACCCTCTGCAGGGTCCCCCCAGAGAACAATTTGGCCTCAATGTCCACAGGGCCCAGGGGGAGACCCCGTATCAATTATTTGGAAAAGAAAACGAAGCCTGGGTCAGGTGCGGTGGCTCACACCTGTCATCCCAACACTTTGGGAGGCCGAGGCAAGAGGATTGCCTGAGCCCTGGGGTTCAAGACCAGCCTGGGCAACTTGGTGAGACCTCATCTCTAGAGTAAATCAAAAAACTAGCAGGGTGTGGTGGTGCATGCCTGTGGTTCCTGCGACTGACTCAGGAGGCTGAGGCGGGAGGGAGGATCACCTGAGCCCAGGAGGCTGTAGTGGTTGTGAGCATGCCCCTGCACTCCAGCCTGGGCGACAGTGAGACTCAGACTCAAAAAAGAAAAGAAAAAAAAGGAAAACAAAATGGAATCTGCTCCCTGCTCACTCCAGACTCCAGTAGAGACCCTGTTGGGGCAGACTTGTCCCTCCCGGTGTGACCTGGAGAAGGATTCAGGAGGGCCTTGCAGGCAGCAAGTGTGGCCTCTGACTCCCAGAGGCCTCTCCCCTTGGGGTCCAGCAGTCCTGCCCTGTTTCCTGCCTGACCCGGGGGCGTGAGGCAGCCTGTTTTGGTCACCAGGGACCAGCTGCGTGGCTGAGGGCAGCTGCATCACTGCCCACCTCCCGCCCCCGGCACCTGGGCAGGAGCCGCCCACCCCCCCTTCCTCTGCAATCACCTTCCCAACAACATATTTAGATGGTTGCTGTGGAGATGACTGAAGGCTGAGGTTGACAACTTAGCGATGGCACAAAGGACAGGGCTGCGCCTATGTCCAGCCCCCAGTGAGATGAGACGCTCCTGCCATGTGCTGGAGGGATATCAGCGTGGGTGGGGAGGGGGCACTGACAGCCTGTCCTGCCTCCTCAGCTCCCGGAGGGGGAAGTGCCTTGGGTGGGGGGTGTAGCCTGCCACCATGCCCGGTCCCTGTCCTGGAGGGACAGGCCTTAGAGCAGAGGGTTTCAACTGGGTGATTTGGCCCTGGGGGATACTGGGTGACATCTGGGGACCTCGGTAGGTGTCATGCCTGGGGTTTCTCCTGGTGTGGAGGGGTTGGAGGCCAGGAGTGGAGGCCAGGGATGCAGCTCACCCCCTGCAGTGCCGGGGACGCCCACCCAGAGAACCAACTGCCTGGCCCCAAATGTTGAGAGTCCTGAGGTTAAGAGGCCCCAATTTAATTATGTGGGAAAACATGGAGTTCACTCCCTGCTCACACCAGACCCTCGGAATCAATCCCGAGGGGGCAGGCGGTATAGACCAGGGGACCCAGCTGTGGGGACTCACCTCCTCTCCCTCTCCCTCGGTGTGTGGGTTTTCATATATGCAGCCTCCTGGGGCCTCCATAGGGCAGAGGGTCCTGGGATGAGAGGCTCTGGGGGCCCATGGAGTCCCCTATCCCAGGAGTCTCACCTGGGTTGATTCTGCCCCAGGGTTCATTGAGTAGAGTCTGGGGACATTGTTGGTTGTCAGGCCTGGGAGTGCTCCTGCCATGGAACAGGGAGGGCAGGGACACCCCACTCCCCCCAGAATGAATGGGCCCTGGCGTTCATGGAGCCGGGATCCTCTAACCCTGCTTTGGGGAAACAGATGAAGTCCATGGATTTGTCCCATTGTGTAAACCACGGACGGCAGGTGTGTCTTGGTAACTTGCAAGAGGCCCAAGTGCATCATCTTCCCAGTTGAGGTCTTCTCTCCCCCTGAATGTGCCACGCCCACCAGGCTCTGGCCTCTCACCCACTCATGGGTCAGTCGAGGTTGGGAGAACAAGAATGTGCAGAGCCAGGGCTGCTCAGTGCTGCTGCTGGGGACTCATGGCGTGGGCCACACGCCTGCCTTAGTCAGGTCTGTGCCCTGGGATGTATGCCGTGACCGGGTGTCAGCGACAGCGAGTCCTGTTTTCCATAGCTCTTAGGTCCAGCCCTAAGGGGTCCACATTTGTTGAGGGCTTTCATGCTGTGTCACCCCAGGGAGGAATGTGGAAGAGGAGGAGAGGAGGGAGAGGGGGGGAGAGAGAGAGAGAGAGAGAGAGAGTGACAGAGACAGAGAGAGAGACATGGGGGGAGGGAGAGAGATAGGGAGGGAGAGATAGGGTGAGAGGGAGAGAGACAGAGAGAGAGAGACATCGGGGGGAGAGAGGGAGGGAGAGAGGGAGGAGAGAGACAGAAAGAGATGGGGGAGGAGAGAGACAGAGATAGGGAGGGGGGAGAGAGAGGTGAAGCTTCCAAAATCCCAAGAGGACGGGACTCAGGGAACTTTGGAGAGCTGACCATGGCAGGCACTGGAGGGTGGCATCATGGGGGGCTGGAGTCTCCGCCCCTCCCCATCTTGCCCTGATTGTCCATCTGTGCCCTTTGTAATGGTCTTTGTCACAAACTGGCAACCCCCACTTTTTATGTGCTCCTCAATTTTACGAGCTGCTCCAGTAAATCAATCTGACCCTGAGAGGAGGCTGTGGAAACGCCAGCCTAAAGATGGATGGTCAGATGTTCTGGGGGCCTGGACTTGGGACGACATCTGAAGTAGGGGCAGTAGTGTGGGACGGAGCCCTCAGCCTGTGGGATCCAGGGCCATCTCCACGTGGGTAGTGGCAGAACATAATAGAATTGAATTTGGCCGGCATGGTGGCTCATGCCTGTCATCTCAGCCCTTTGGGAGGCCGAGGTGGAAGCATTGCTTGAGCCCAGGAGTTTGAGACCAGCCTGGGCAGCATAGCAAGACTCTGTCTCTATTAAAAAAAAAAAAAAAAGTAGCCACTGCACTCCAGTCTGGGCAACAAAGTGAGACTCCAACTCAAAAAAAGAAAAATTACAAAACCAAGCCAGGCATGGCGGCACTCATCTGTAGTCCCAGCTACCCGGGAGGCTGAGGTGGGAGGATCCCCTGAGGCCAGGAGGTGGAGGCTGTGGTGAACCATGATTGTGCCACTGCACTCCAGCCTGGGTGACAATGAGACCCTGACTCAAAAAAATGATAAAAATAGAAATCAAGTATTTAAAAAAGAAAACAATTGGGTTTGCAGGCACCCAGCTGCTGTCCACTGCTTGGTGTGTGGGAAACCCCCCACGTTGGGTCTCAGGAATCTTTTTTTTTATTTTGAGTTGGAGTCTCACTCTGTTGCCCAGACTGGAGTGCAGTGGCCGCTCCAGTCCACTGCAGCCTCAACCTGCTGGACTCTGGTGATCCTTCTACCTCAGCCTTCCAAGTAGCTGGAACTATAGGCATGTGCTACCATGCTCTGCTAATTTTTTATTTATTGTAGAGATGAGGTCTCGCCAAGTTGCCCTGGTGGGTCTCAAACCCGTGGGCTCAGGCAATCCACTCACCTCAGCCTCCCAAAGCACTGGGATTACAGGCTGAGTCACCAAGCCCGACAGGTCTCAGGAATCTTCTGTGTTGATGGTTGTAGATGTGAAGGTGGTGGACATACAAGTTGGGTTTGGGTTTTCTCAACACTATCAGGAATTCAGAAGCAACTCGGGCAGTATGTCTGGCTGAGAGTGTCTTGTGAGGTTGCCTCGTTCAGAGGCTTGAGCGGGGCACAGGGGCTATTTCTAGGATGACGTTCCCCATGGGGCTGTGGGTGGAGGACTCAGTTCCAACGGCTGCTGGCCGGGACCCATTTCTGGGAGTCTCAGGACGGCTGGAGCTTGACCACAACATGGCGGCTGGCTTCCTCCAGAGCAGAGAGCAAGGAAAAGCCACCACATCTCTTGTGGCTCAGCTTTGAGACTGACACGCCATCACTCCATCCTGTTCTATGGTTCACACAGGCCAGCCGTGGCATGCCATGGGAGGAGACGGGGATGTAGATACCAGGAGGCAGGATTGTGGGGGCTACAGAGATGGGCCACACTGCAGGGAAACTGATTTTGGAAAACTGTCAAGATGGGCGCATTAGGCTGGGTGTGGTGGCTCACTCCTGTCATCCCAGCACTTTGGGAGGCTGGGGCAGGAGGATTGCTTGAGCCCAGGAGGTTGAGACTGTGGTGAGCTGTGATCACACCACTGCACTCCAGAATGAGACCCTGTCTCAAAAAAAAAAAAATTAAAATAAATAAGTAAAGACAGGCATATGAGTTAATCTGTTACCCAATTTCCCTGCAGGAAGGGGAAGGCCTGCCACGCGCTGTCCCGAGGAAATGCTGTGTGTGGTGCTTGGTCCAGTGATTTCACCAGGGACCAGCAATGATGAGGGTCTTGATCCATTCCCTTCTCGGGACATTCTGGATGGAACTGCGGGTTCTAGAACTTTCCCAGGCCATTTCTTCACTCAATCCAGCTACTTTCTAGGCCTCTTGTGCCTCTGACGTCAGAAACGGGGTAGACAGGTGAGAAAGTAGGGTCTGCGTTCCCCTTTCCATGTGGTTTTGGGGCAGGAGGAAGAAAAGAGGGTCTGTCTTCCATGATTTTTTTCAGAAGTGGAGTCTTGCTGTGTGGTCCTGGCTGGAGGGCAGTGGTGCCATCATAGCTCACTGCAGCCTCGACCTCCTGGGCTCAGGCCATCCTCCTGCCTCAGCCTCCCAAGTAGCTGGGAAGGCAGGCGCCACCTTGCCTAGCTCATTTTTTATTTTTTCTGGAGATGAGGTCTTGGTATGTTGCCCAGGCTGGTCTCAAAGGCCCAACCTGGAGTGGTCTCCCCCCCTCAGCCTCCCCAAGTGCTGGGATGACAGGCGTGAGCCACATAGCCCAGCTGGGAAAAGAGCGTCTTGTCTGAAGCTTCAACCCAGGCACCGAAGGAATGGTATCCCCCTCCTCGGGGAATGGTGATGGGATGAGGCTCAGGGTG
>NW_007221903.1:0-741 GCF_000164805.1 Carlito syrichta | reverse complement strand
TACACTTGGAGAATGTCTGTGCAGCCTTTGGTCCCAGAAGTGTCACAGTTACAACTATCTCTAGTTTTACTATTATTTAACATGGATAACAGAAACCAGGCCAGCATCCTCTTTCATGCTTTTATGCAAAAAAAAAAAAAAAAAAAATGCTAGTTCTGTAGTATTTTACTATTAAAAACTTGAAGCCTTGCAGACTTTCTCTCTTACCTTACCTTTCAGTTACCAGATCAATGTGCCAAAGTGTGTGGAAAAGCAGTCTGTCTGCAGACTAACTGACTCAGGGCTGCAGCTGTGGCATTAACAACAGCTGAAAGGCTAGCTAAAGACTCAAAAAGGCCACAGCAAATACGCCAGGCACATGCAGGACCTGATTTTTTGTTTTTTGTTTTTTTTGAGTTGGAGTCTCACTCTGCTGCCCAGACTGGAGTGCAGTGGCACACTCCCGGCCACCGCAGCCTCAACCTGCTGGGATCCAGGGATCCTTCCGCCTCAGCCTTCCAAGTAGCCAGAACAACAGGAGCACGTTACCACTCCCGGCTATGGACCCAATTTTACCTTGATCTACTCAAGTATTTGGAGTGGGAACTGGGGCTCCTGGGTTCTCTTCTCAGGAGCTCAAAATCAAATAACTCTGGCAACCCCTGATTCTTGATCATCACTTCTACAGAGCTCAGTGGAAGCTTTTCAGAATTCAGATCTAAAATCAGATCTACAAACTTGATTTCAAATTTAGGCAGCAAA
>NW_007221902.1:0-719 GCF_000164805.1 Carlito syrichta | reverse complement strand
TGCTTTTATGCAAAAAAAAAAAAAAAAAAAAAATGCTAGTTCTGTAGTATTTTACTATTAAAAACTTGAAGCCTTGCAGACTTTCTCTCTTACCTTACCTTTCAGTTACCAGATCAATGTGCCAAAGTGTGTGGAAAAGCAGTCTGTCTGCAGACTAACTGACTCAGGGCTGCAGCTGTGGCATTAACAACAGCTGAAAGGCTAGCTAAAGACTCAAAAAGGCCACAGCAAATACGCCAGGCACATGCAGGACCTGATTTTTTGTTTTTTGTTTTTTGTTTTTTTTGAGTTGGAGTCTCACTCTGCTGCCCAGACTGGAGTGCAGTGGCACACTCCCGGCCACCGCAGCCTCAACCTGCTGGGATCCAGGGATCCTTCCGCCTCAGCCTTCCAAGTAGCCAGAACAACAGGAGCACGTTACCACTCCCGGCTATGGACCCAATTTTACCTTGATCTACTCAAGTATTTGGAGTGGGAACTGGGGCTCCTGGGTTCTCTTCTCATGAGCTCAAAATCAAATAACTCTGGCAACCCCTGATTCTTGATCATCACTTCTACAGAGCTCAGTGGTAGCTTTTCAGAATTTCAGATCTAAAATCAGATCTACAAACTTGATTTCAAATTTAGCAGCAATTTAATGTGATTGCTCTGTTTAGCTCGTGTCAACTAAGAGTTGTCTAGAGATAAAAGCTTAGTTTAAGTGGTTGCACTGAAGATTT
>NW_007221901.1:0-1515 GCF_000164805.1 Carlito syrichta | reverse complement strand
GCATGTTTTTGCTATTATGAATAGTGCTGCAATAAACATGCATGTGCAGGTATCTTTTTTATAGAATGATTTGAGTTCCTCTGGGTATATTCCCATAGGGTGATTGCTGGATCATATGGAATGTCAGTTTCTAGTTCTTTCAGAAATTGCTACACTATTTTCCAAAGAGGTTGCGCTAGTTTGCCTTTGTTCTATCTTAAAGAAAGAGGAATAGTTACCTGGATTAGTCCAAATTTAAAACATTGTTGGCTACTGTGCTAATAACTGATGTTTCAAGGTTGTTCCCTTATGCAAGTTGTCCTCTTCCCAGTCATGCCTTGCGTCAGAATACACTGTCTTGTGAGTATGTGCATATGAAACTTTTTTGCACAACAAAGTCAGTTTCAACAGTGTCATTGCTGCAGTGAGGGAGGATGAGGCAACCATATCGCCTGTTTCATTATAAGGCTATTTCAGTAGACCAAATGTTATATAAAGTAAATTCTCCATATGTTTCATTTTGGCTTGGTAAAATTCTACCTTGAAATTTTAGCTTATCAGATTAAACATTTCAATTGTTTTTCTGCTGTGGTATCTATATCTCTTTTGGGGATCCCAAGGGGAGAAGTGGTTGAATTTAAGGTAGGATTCAGATATTCTTAGGTTTGCTGAACATCCTTGAGGATGCCACTTCTGCTGGTCAGGAATTGGGAGATAGAGATTAATCTAGTTTATTAAAAAATAATCTCTCTTACCCAAAGCACTATCACTCTGGGCTATTTCTTACTCAAATTATGACACTATAGCTCTTGTTCTTTATGAAGGTGAGATTGAAATGGTCATACCTACTTGACATCTATTTTTATTTAGTATTTCTCTCTATGAAGAAAACTTTAAAGTTTCTAACAAACTCATGATCTCCATATTTGGTAGGTTATTTGACTACTATGTAGAGTTTTTACTACTATTACCCGTCCCTTACTTCTTAAAGTTTTTTCCACTCTTGATTTCTAGACAATTCTCTCTTCTGACTTTTTTCTTATCTCTCTGGTCATGAGTGCTCAGTACCCCATGATGAAGTTTTATCTTTATTCGTTGGTGTTCCATAGGTTTTGATTCTTTATTTTTCACTTCTAAGTATATATATTTCAGTATAATCTAATTTACCTAATGCTTTAAACTGCTTTCAATGTGTTGATATCTTTCAGATCAGTATCTTCAGTCTTGAACTCTATACATACATACATCAAACTGCTTCTTGGACATTCTGTAGGTTCCCTAAATACTGTTGGTACCAAAGTAAACATCCATAATTTTTCACTACCACTCCCTCCAAAGTCTATTCCTACTCTCATATTCTTTATCCCAGTTAATGCAATCCCTATCCATCATCAAGCTACAAATCACGTTATTAATCTCTTCCATGTCTCAGTTTACAAATTACCAGTTGCCAAATTGTATCAATTTTATTCCATGATTCTTTCTTACATTTGCCATTTCTCAATTCCACATAATCATAGTTTCTAAAAAAAATAC
>NW_007221900.1:0-1797 GCF_000164805.1 Carlito syrichta | reverse complement strand
ACATGCATGTGCAGGTATCTTTTTTATAGAATGATTTGAGTTCCTCTGGGTATATTCCCATAGGGTGATTGCTGGATCATATGGAATGTCAGTTTCTAGTTCTTTCAGAAATTGCTACACTATTTTCCAAAGAGGTTGCGCTAGTTTGCCTTTGTTCTATCTTAAAGAAAGAGGAATAGTTACCTGGATTAGTCCAAATTTAAAACATTGTTGGCTACTGTGCTAATAACTGATGTTTCAAGGTTGTTCCCTTATGCAAGTTGTCCTCTTCCCAGTCATGCCTTGCGTCAGAATACACTGTCTTGTGAGTATGTGCATATGAAACTTTTTTGCACAACAAAGTCAGTTTCAACAGTGTCATTGCTGCAGTGAGGGAGGATGAGGCAACCATATCGCCTGTTTCATTATAAGGCTATTTCAGTAGACCAAATGTTATATAAAGTAAATTCTCCATATGTTTCATTTTGGCTTGGTAAAATTCTACCTTGAAATTTTAGCTTATCAGATTAAACATTTCAATTGTTTTTCTGCTGTGGTATCTATATCTCTTTTGGGGATCCCAAGGGGAGAAGTGGTTGAATTTAAGGTAGGATTCAGATATTCTTAGGTTTGCTGAACATCCTTGAGGATGCCACTTCTGCTGGTCAGGAATTGGGAGATAGAGATTAATCTAGTTTATTAAAAAATAATCTCTCTTACCCAAAGCACTATCACTCTGGGCTATTTCTTACTCAAATTATGACACTATAGCTCTTGTTCTTTATGAAGGTGAGATTGAAATGGTCATACCTACTTGACATCTATTTTTATTTAGTATTTCTCTCTATGAAGAAAACTTTAAAGTTTCTAACAAACTCATGATCTCCATATTTGGTAGGTTATTTGACTACTATGTAGAGTTTTTACTACTATTACCCGTCCCTTACTTCTTAAAGTTTTTTCCACTCTTGATTTCTAGACAATTCTCTCTTCTGACTTTTTTCTTATCTCTCTGGTCATGAGTGCTCAGTACCCCATGATGAAGTTTTATCTTTATTCGTTGGTGTTCCATAGGTTTTGATTCTTTATTTTTCACTTCTAAGTATATATATTTCAGTATAATCTAATTTACCTAATGCTTTAAACTGCTTTCAATGTGTTGATATCTTTCAGATCAGTATCTTCAGTCTTGAACTCTATACATACATACATCAAACTGCTTCTTGGACATTCTGTAGGTTCCCTAAATACTGTTGGTACCAAAGTAAACATCCATAATTTTTCACTACCACTCCCTCCAAAGTCTATTCCTACTCTCATATTCTTTATCCCAGTTAATGCAATCCCTATCCATCATCAAGCTACAAATCACGTTATTAATCTCTTCCATGTCTCAGTTTACAAATTACCAGTTGCCAAATTGTATCAATTTTATTCCATGATTCTTTCTTACATTTGCCATTTCTCAATTCCACATAATCATAGTTTCTAAAAAAAATACTTTTGCAGCATTTTCTTAGAATTTTATCCTTTCTCTGTTACCAGTCTTTTTCCATTTCAGTCTAAACTTTACAGTGCTACCATAGCAATTTTACAAAAACAAATCTGCTTAAAATTCTTTTTTTGATCTTTGATTACAAGATGAAATCAACACCTTCTAATATGCTGTGTAAAGGAGTCATTTGTCTTTAGTTCCAGGTACACTATACTTTTCACTGGACCACCAAACACCAGTTGTTTAAAAAAATCCATGCCAAATGGACTTGGTGGCTCAGCCTGTAATCCCAGCACTTTGGGAGGCTGAGGTGAGTGAATTGC
>NW_007221899.1:0-786 GCF_000164805.1 Carlito syrichta | reverse complement strand
GAACCTGGAGTATACAGATGAGAAAATGTAACAGAAATTCTGGAATTTTAGCTGAGTCTTGCAAAAATATTGAGCAATATCATTCATAATTGTACAGAATGAGTTAATTCTCAGAGGCATTAAACTTCACAGTATACTTGAAATCAGCAAATGGTTCTTTGGAAGAGAAATATAGTGAGGTGAGTGATGCGTTTTTTTGAAATCTCTAATTTCTGGGAATTGGAATCTTTGAAAGTATTATTCATCAATTCCTTTCTTTCCGATAAACTTACATTTTGTAATTCAACCAAATCTCTCATGATAACCAAATTAGCTTGATAAGCTTCTAGACTCAATTATGTCTTTTTGTGTTTGCACTATGTCTTTATAAATATTCTGTGGTTTTAGGAGACTTGATTACATCTGACAAAAAATGCTTGTGTAATGTTTTAGGAGACTTCTTATTATAGTGATGATTTCCAAAAGGAAATCCGTGTACTCTCGATAACATGAAATATGTAGGTGTGCATTCAAAGGATGGTTTCAGAACTAATTGCTCCCTGATAAGAACAAGGTAATTCTACAGCTGTTGTGTGAGACTTGAAATTGTCTCTGAGTTTCTACTCAAAGTATAGCAAGCAAAGCCTTTTACTTGGTGTTTTGAATGCTAAGAAATGAAAGATGCTTGAAGAACACTGAGGCTGAAAGCTCAGGTAACGTACTCCATCAGAGTGCCAGAGACGATGAAGATCAAAATGCAAGTAGATTAAGAAACACCAAAGGGACAGCATGAAAGCAGCACGGCAA